>NC_084515.1:16289785-16589785 GCF_024500385.1 Phyllopteryx taeniolatus | reverse complement strand
CGTATGACTGTATGTACAGTTGTTCTCATAAGTTTACATACCCTGGCAGAATTTGTGAAATATTGTTTTTGTTTTTTTTGTATGACTGAACAATAACCATCATTAATTTCTTTATGGTTATGTTTTGTTGAATGATAATGCTTTTCTGAAATGCTTGAGCGTTTAATTTGAATTCCATTAAAATAAAATTAAAGGTGTTTTGCCTGGTCCTTCATGTTTTCTTTCAAGAATTGTACCCATCCTACAAATTCTGCCTGGGTAATCAAACATATGAGCACAACTGTGTTTTCTCATTTACTATAAAAGTAATAATAAAAGTAGGGCTGTGAATTTCAATATAAGAGCAAGTAAATAAAAAAAAAAAGGATTATGTTCAAATAACATGCTTCAGAATAATTCTTTGAAAAAAAACGAACAAAATACAGAAAATACTTCGTTTTGATCATATAGGTAGGTAGAAGCACAATCGTGCATTGTAAAAATGCATTATACATGGGTAGAAGGGTTTTCCAGAATTTTGAGGTCAACTTTGGGGGTGCGTATTAAACATGGGTGCGCATTATACACGAGAAATTACGGTAATTGTGTCGCAACCGTAGACTGACAATTTGCTTGTACATGCCGCTACAACTAGAGCCAAGTATTTCCTCCAGATATAAATGCACTCTTCATTAGTACTGGTAAGTGAGTACGTACTAATAGGTACTGATCACATTAGTCTGTGTAGGCCTACCTAATGAAATGTCCTGTTTTGTCCTTTGGCTCCCTGGAAAATAAGATGAAGTGTCTCCAGCTAATCTTCCGTAAAGGAGTATAGTAAATAAATAGAACCAACAGGACTACTCATTGTATTTACATAAAAGATGTTTCTTCCCATTGGGTGTTTTTTTTAGTCGTGTATGTGGAAAAACTGGAGAGAAGTCGATCACGCATGCTCAACCCCCTTTCCGGTACAGTCTGGCAGGCGTGTCCCGCAGCGTCACCCTGGTGGTCGCCTACATTATGACAGTGACAGGACTTGGCTGGAAGGAGGCTCTGGCTGCCGTGAGGGTGGTCCGGCCCAGCGCTGGCCCGAACTTGGGCTTCCAGCGCCAACTCCAGGAGTTCCAGACGACTCATGTCGATGAAGTCAGTTACTTTGCCATTTTAGGCTGGATTTATACTGCAGGTCCATGTGCCCAGTTATGATGTAATGCCTACCTCCAGTTGTTTTGTCTATTTGCAGGTGTGAAGAATTTCACTTTGATTTTGTTTTTCATGTTTTGGCAGTCATATTGCAGCATTTAACTTATTTTTTCTACACTTGAATGTTCATGAATATGAAATAATATAATTTAAAAATAATAATAATAATGATTTTAAAAAATACTGTAAATGGTTATGATAGTGATAGTTTGACACTGCAATGGATGATTTCAATTTCAATTATTTCCTATTGGGAAAATAACGGGATTTTAATTGTGTTTGAGCTGTAAGGTTCTTTTTTTTTTTTGCTATACTAAAAAAAAAAAAATACAAATAAAAAATGTTTCCACTTCTTACAGTTCAGGAAGTGGCTCCAGAGGGAATATAAGGACAAAACGTTCAACGATGAAGCAGACATTCAAGAGCTGCTCGCTAGATCTTCTAAAGTCAAAGGCAAGCAAGTGGAAAACCCGGAATGGACCCCACGGGAAGCCCTCTGAGCTCTTTGGCGACCCCGGCCACCATCTTGCTACTGTGGAACCACTGCACAAGTGTGAAAAGCTGGATTGCTCACACAAAAACCAAGGACTTGTTTTTATCATTGATTGATTGATTGTTGTCCTAACTTATACATAGTGTGCGCTGTTTTTTGTTTTGTTTTCCAGTGTCATGTCAATCTGACTTCAAATTTGGAAATAATAAAAAGAGTGAATTCAAGTGTTAGGGGCAATAAGACTGCGGCATGTGTGCTGAAGTTGTAGACGCTCTTCCTGTTTACTGATGCGCCTGAGAGGTCATGTGTGGCCACAACAAAAACGTCAAGACAGTCTTCCTTTGTCACACTCTATGTGCACTTGTTCTTGAGAAAAGCTGCCTTTAAAATGTCTCAAAAGAGACAACACAGATCCTCAAAATGAAACACACACGGCGCGGTAGTTGTATTTGCCAGCGACATGATTGGTGTCCGTGCAGTCAGTGTTCCAGCGGAGGGACGCAGCAGCAGGCACCTGACTGCCGAGCATCTCTTTTGCAAAGTTCTTCGCACGTCAGGCTCCTCCCTGCTTCCTGCAGCCAATCGACATATGATAAGATTTAAGATTCCGCCACAAGAGGAGAGAGTCCATGCAGAGTGAGGCAACTTGTCTGCTCAAAGGTAAGCCACTGCTCATGCGTTTCTATTCTCCCTTTGTATCCCATGTATGTCATATTATGCCATGAGGACAAATGTACTTCAATCGCCGTTTTTTTTTACTTCAAATATTGCTATTTAATTATATTATTTATCATCATACATAGGGCTCCAATTGCCTGATTGGTGCTAAATAACTTGTGGTTATGTTAGATGAAATATACATCTGCATTGTGTATAGCTACCATTATGGCGTCTTCCAAAGTGACACTTTTAGTCTGGTTCATTTGAATCTTGTACAGAAATTTAGAACCAGAAAAATCTTTATTATCCAAGTATAACAAAAAAATAATCATTTGTGGCTCGTGGTTGGTGTGACTTGAGGACTTAAGTGAAAAAAGAAAACATAAAAATAGGTAAATTAAGTTCATATATGTGCACCGGGTCAATAAGCGATATAAGTTGTGGCATTTGTGCAGTAAAACCAATCAGCAAGGGAAGTGTACAAAGTGACCAAGCTACAATGATAAATACAGTAATAATGGCACAACATACATGTGCAACAAAAAAAAAAACATGTTTGGGGAAAAACTGCGTTTCTAATATGAGTTTTGCTCTTAACAGTTTAAAAACCTCCACCAAGGACATACAAACCCAATTCGGATCACCTGAACAGATACTCTTATGAATATTCATGTACAGTATAAGGACATTCTGACACCAAACTGTACAAAACCCCCCCTCTAAATCTACACCCAATGTTTCAAATACGAGCTAGCTTCTTAGATGGACGTAATACCGCAACCTGATTTTCTGTTTCAATTCCCTCCCACAGAGATGAATCTGGAGGAGCACAACGGCCCGGCAGCGGGCTGCTGCAACGGCAAACTGAGGCAGTGGCTGATCGATCAGATTAATAGCAAGAAATACCCCGGCCTGGTTTGGGAAAACCACGAGAAAACCATCTTCAGGATTCCGTGGAAGCACGCGGGCAAGCAGGACTATAACCGAGAGGAGGATGCTGCGCTCTTCAAGGTCACGCCTCGGACTTCCATCTTGTTGGAAGCAAACGTCACTGTTCCCTGCCCAAAGTGTTGATATGAAAGAACATGAAATTTGTCTCATTCTGTGATTGTTCCAGGCGTGGGCTTTGTTCAAGGGGAAATATAAAGAAGGCGTGGACAAGCCAGACCACACCACGTGGAAAACCAGGCTTCGCTGCGCCCTCAACAAAAGTAACGACTTTGATGAGCTGACACACAGAACCCAGCTGGACATCTTGGAACCTTACAAAGTCTACAGGATCATTCCAGAAGCGGCCAAAAGAGGTAACATGTAGGCTGACAGTCGACTCTGCAATCGACAGGAAGCACGAAGGAAGTCGGAGCCTGTACCAAAAAGGACCTTGTGCTTTTTTTAGAGGGCTTCAGTTACCAGAGTGCAGAGTGCCGCCTCCAGTCGAGCGTAACTCTGCGTTTAGGCACAAAACAAGAACTGCGATATGAATGCTGGCTTTACTAGACATAAGTACTCATTCCAAAATTCAATATATCGAGGGTGGCGCAGCGGCCGACTGCTTAGCACATCCACATCACAGTTTTGAGGTTGCGGGTTCAAATCCGGCCTGGCCTGTGTGCCTGCGTGGGTTTTCTCCGGGTTCTCCGGTTTCCTCCCGCACCCCAAAAACACGCAGGGTTAGGTTGATTGAAGACTCGAAATTGTCCGTAGGTGTGAACGTCAGCGCGAATGGTTGTTTGTTTCTGTGTGTCCTGCGATTGGCTGGCGAGCGGTTCCGGGTGTACCGGGTGGCCTCTCGCCCATTGTCAGCTGAGATAGGCTCCAGCACGCCCCGCGACCCCAGTGAGGACAAGCGGTACGGAAAATGGATGGATGGAAATATATTTCGGGCCTGCAAAGTTCCCCTGTAAATTCCTTTTGTTTCTTTTTGTTGTGATTATTCTGAGGGCAAACCAATCACTCTTTGCTTCACTCACGGGCCTTCCCGTATTCAAAACATCTTGGTGAAAATCCAAGGTGCGTAGTAAGGAGCTGCAGTGCTCTTTCGCATTTACTTAAAGGTGCCATATTTGACCAAACCCAGTACCAGATCAACCTATCAACTGGAGCCAGGCAATTGCCCATTGTTATTGTGGTAGAAAAGAAAAAACTGTTGCTTTTCTTTCAGTTCAAGTGCCCGCATATTTTGTGCCTAATTGTCAAAGATCTTTTTGCATGATTGGCTCACTAGTCGTCAAATCTAACAGGAACGAAGATGAGCGCCAGTACAGAAGGTGCATCCCGTTCCTTTGATATGATTCCTCCCTATTCAACACTGCTCAGCCAGGTAAGCGCCTTCAAGCTCCGATCAACCTGTGCGGATTGTATTCTCGGTCTGAACGTACAAACGCACATGGGTTCGCAGGAGATAAGAGACTGGAGAGATTGCAAACGTCCCGAACAACACCCCGTCGCTCCTGTACGTCACTGCGGATCGCACGCAGAGTTCCCATATTCTCAATTCTCGTCGGCGATCGGCCGAGCTTGGCCTGAGCCGCAGTCAGAAAACGGTACAAAAATGCATTCCATTTGTACACAAGCGTGCCTGTGACGTATCAATTGGATAGCCCTCGTGTCTCAATCTCCGCAGGCTTTCCGTTCCCCTTCCACCCCTGCATGTCGGAGGCCCAACAACCTTTGTATACGACGGACGACAGCAGTATGATAACAGGTTGGCAAATTCGACATCGGGGCATCAAATGACATGGACTCATACAAGCTATATGTCACTATGTCTCTTCCCTCCAGATTTCAGCCTGCATGTGTCCCTATTCTACAGAGAGTCTTTGGTGAAGGAGGTGACCACCAGCAGCCCCGAAGGTTGTCGCATCACCCCTCATTCCTCCTCCTCCCCCTCGCCGCCATCCACTTCCCCGTGCCCCCCGGAGATTCACAGCGGGGCGGATATCGTTCTCTTTCCGTTGCCGTTCCCCGAGTCTCAAAGGCAGGGCGCCGAGAGGCTTCCTGATATCCTGGAGCGGGGAGTGATGCTGTGGATGACGCCCGACGGCCTTTACGCCCGGCGCCTTTGCCGAGGCCGCGTGTTCTGGGAGGGACCCCTTGCTCCCTATGTGGATAAACCCAATAAACTGGAGAAAGATATGCCGTGTAAACTCTTTGATACCCAGCAATTTCTGAATGGTGAGTGCAAAGATGCTTTTGAAAATCTAGAAACTGACTATGATGCAATGCAATATGTAAAGGTCTTAAGGTCATATTATCAATTTGTTCACAATGTGTCTTATAGACACAGGTACAACAAATGCTGATTTAGGGTCACTTATTCTTAATATAACATCTGTGGGTAGGAAATTGGGAATTCTTTATAAGGTTTCAAGTTTTTCAGTGGCAGGTAAATGTCCCCTTTGTGGGACTAATAAAGGTTCTCCTATCTTATTTTTTTCAAAGATGACACATTTTGGTGAGAAGAAAAAACATTGATGACATCCTAAAACGTTTCCAAAATATTAGTTTAGAATGGTGTGAGTTTGACGTTTCCCTTGAGTGATATTAGCGAGTATAATGAATTCAATTAAATGTCCCCCAAATCCCTGGCAAGTGGTATCCAATACTATCCAGGTGGCAGCACAATGCTACAGAGTTGAGAAATGAATCTCTCTTTGTCAACAAAAAAAGCGAATACTAGCTTACTTGCCACGTGCTAAACGGCGGCCATGCGCTAAGTAATAGAAGTCATTTTGAGCAGTCGCTTTTTTGTCGAAGGCTTAGGACACAGGTGCTAAAAACAAAGTAAAACAGAAGCTTTTTGTAAAGGCAGCTTAGTTTTTCTTTTTCTTATCCTATGGCTAGAGTAACTGCTAGTTTAATGGTCCCTTCAGCTATTTGCTGGCAGTGCAAAGATTCCTGCTGATGCAGAAGATGCAGAAGGCCTACTTCAGGTGCTCTTTAGGTGGGTAAGCCCCCGTTAGTGATGATGGCACTCGCATCTTTATCACGGGGCCACCCGCGCTAACACGGCTAATGTGGGGGGGTTTTTCTGTACACTTTCATGCCAACATATTTTCACGAAACTCACGAGATGCTTTCAGATTAATTGTCTGACAAAGAACATGTCACGAGGGGAATATGTAGTTGGTTTTTTTTCCCCCCTGTGACATTTTGAACTGTGTGTAATTGGATTTCTAATGTTCCTATTAGTAGAGGTGTCAAAAATATGTACACTCTTTATTTAAGAAGTACACATACTTTTGTAAAAAAAAAAAAAAAGAAAGAAAGAAGACCAAATGTTGAAGTAAAGATTCAACATTCATTTTTATAACCAAGAGCTAGCAAGTGGTCAAGCTAGGCTATGTCAGGCTTTTATGCTATCAAAGTGTCGTCCCATAGTTTTGCTAACGTTGTGAACTGACCAAGAATAAATGCCAAATTAGCTAATGATACATAAAAATACACCTCACCATTTTCAGATTACACATCATTTTTCAATGCCAAGAAGGTTTCAGGCTGGCCCAATAATTCTCGAATCAGGTCATAGATGCGAATAGCTTACCTCATTAAGACCTCAACCGCAGTTGACCTAAGCACTTTCTATTTACGTTTTCTTAAGTCGTGTCGTCATCCGCGTGAGTTGAAGAAAGCAACGACCCTATTTCGACAAAGTAAGGAGTATAAAGTACAGCTACCTGTGTTCAAATGTAATAAGTCAAAGTAAAAAGTCGTCAGAAACCTTAACGCTCAAGTAAAGTACAAGGACCCGAAAAATCTACGTAAGTGCAGTAAACGATGTAGTCGTATTTTGCTTCCCTCCCACCGCTGCCTAAGAATGAGTTATGTGCTAACCTATTGTGTCCGCTCCCTCAGAGCTTCAAGATTTTGCCCACAATGGACGACGTGTGCCGAAACACCAGGTGGTTCTTTGTTTTGGAGACGAGTACCCCAACCCACAGCGTCCAAGAAAGATGATCACAGCTCAGGTACTCATGCACGACTACGCTTACAAGTATTTCCAAATCACATGAGCAGTTTGTGAAAATATTCTAGCAATATTTGCATTATGCTCCTGACAACGGTCTGGTTTGAAAAGAATAGAATTATTCATTATTCTGAAGTTTTTGCTGAATGGCAAATTGACCGTTCAGCAAAAACGTCTTGTCCATAGCTGTAAAGCTAACGTACAAAACAAAACCAACAAAAGACCATTAGTAGTATCTTTTCGTGTACCGAGTTTCCTCATCGATATCAATCCTACTGTTATTTTGAACTCAAAATATGAATTTACCCAGAGCCAAGGTATTGGTCGTCTGAATTCAAACCTTTACCATTTCTATTTAGATGAATGTACATTTGATTTGGTCCCGACCTTGCAATTCTCCAGACAAAGAAAACAAATGCTCATCGTATAGGACAATAAACATTGGTTCAGTTGTTCCGTCCTATTTTTTCATAAATTGAGTTTGCCGCTTGAAGGACTGAAATGGCCGCTGACGGGGAAACGGTACGGCAGCCCTTTCGAGGCCCCTGCTTATCTGCATGTAGAAATAAGTCAGCAGTAACCAACATGTTTCACACGTCATTTCCTTTTAGGTGGAGCCAGTGTTTGCCAGAAACTTGTTCAACTATTACCAGCAGAGCAATGGCCACTACTCGCAGACTTACCAACACACCCGGGAACAGAACACATCGGGTCCAAACGCCCTTCTGTCCCAGAGACCCTCACACATCTAGGAGTGACGCACACAAGCGCAACCTTTATCACATCTATCAATGACACAATGTGGGGAGGCCCCTATTCAATCACCCCCCACACACACACCAGATCCCCCAGCACGCCTATACATTGCTGAGTCTCTTTACGTGCGCTTTACGAATATTTCTGACTGTGTGTGCGAAGGATGCGGTTTTACGGGCTGGGGGCATTCTGACAGGAAATACTACCACAGGTGCACAGGAAGTACGGCCCCTCACAAGAACACAGGGATAACGCATTCTGTGAATAAATATGTATGTCATAAAAATGTACCGACAGAAGGTGACACAGTAGTCCATAGTTGAGAAAGTATTTGTCAACAGAGCTTGATACACGTACACATCCACTAATTATGCTTTTTAGCATCTTGACACTTTTGCCCTCATAAATTCACTATCATTTCAAATACTGTGCCACTTGATGTGATCATATTATGTGCGGGATTTTTATAGATGGGCATGATCAACAATTCATCGAATAACGGGCTGTTGGCCGATCGTGTTTGAATTGATTATCGATGAGTCGTGTCTTGAAGCAGTCGAGCCCAAATGGAGTGCTTGGGGGCGCCGCTGATTCGGCTAGTTTGTTAAGGACAACAAAGTGAGGTCAGCTGTGAGAAGTCAGGCTACATCGGCGCTATGGCGCCGCTCGTCCGGGCACAGGAGATCAAAACATTCCCCAAAAAGATTTTCCCACGTCATTAAAAAAAAAACAAAAAAAACAGGATTCATATCAAATAGTTTATCGCTGATATTTCCCGTAGCTGAACTAGTACATATACACTCACAGTGTCATCGTTGTGCTCGTGTACTACCCTTGTTGAGTTGGACTTGACTTTTACAGACGACACGTGTCCGTGGCAAACCTTGGAAATGAGCAAAACTGTATTCCCTCGCCGGTTAACGTCGAACAAGGTGGGCGCAACAAACGTCCAAAAGCAAAAGCAAAATGTCACAATAAATGACCTCATATTTCGTGTCGTCTGTCGGACATTTGACTGAAAAATGTCACTTGACTGAATCGAGACTAAAGTCACTCTATGGTCAGCTCATTTTTCAGCGACTAAAAAAAGAGCGTCGCTTGGAAATAGTGTCCTGTAACCTGTAAGGAAGCTGCGGCTGTTTCCCTTTAACCCGAAACTAGCGACCTTACAAATGAGAAGAAAAACTACCTCTGTGGTTTTCTGTGCAGGTTGAGTCAGGGAGGAGCTTTCGGGTTTCCTCTGCATTATCGCGCTTACACAACTGCATTCGAAGCGAGCAGATCGTTTGTTCCAGATTCCAACAAGTTCTCTTTAATCAGTAATATGTCAGCAAGTCCCGTTCAATTCATAGGTTTCATGACGTATTTGTTTTCATTGGCGCAGAGTTTCAACAGTCAGCGTTGACTTCCCTTTCACTCGAAACCGCCTCACTCTCACAATGTCTTCAAACGTGTACAAGTGGCCTTCATTTGCATGTTGTGTGCGCGTGTGCGTCCTTCCTCTCTGAATCCTGCTCTTCGTATTGTACAATTGATTTGATTTTGAATGGAAATAGAAATAGAAATGAGGAAGAGTAAAGTTGTTTGTTTGTTTCTCATTGTTTCATGACTATTGAAAGTACGTGACATTTATGGTCGTTCCCGTCAATGAGTCGTTGCCATAAAACCATTCCACTGAATTTGTCAAAGCCACAGTACAACAAATGCTGACCTTTATTACAAAGCATAAATAATTCATTCATTTTCGAATAAATAGAAACGGACTAGACAATTTGTTTCCTAGGGATAAACTGAGAAACTTTGTTTCTTTTTTTCTTCCTTCCACTCACACATTTGCCTCGCGTTTCCCCTTTCCGCTGTGCAGGAAGCCACATTGTTTGTAGTGTGTATCAGCTGTTACTTTGCGTGGCATCACCTTCCATTTACAATAGCTCAAACATCAGCACATTTGGGCTTTTGCACAGAAATGATCAAATGCCCCCAATGTGTGAGTGCAGCAAAAACGTTTGCGACAAGCTTCTAAATAGATCATTTAGTTCATATTTGATGTGCATCTACAATTAGATTTCTCTTCATAAAACTTGCATTAAGACATTGCTCCAGTATGGATGGGATTTTATTGTGGTTCCTTAAGTACCAACAATGATCAAGGCATACGCAATTATACTTACCATGATCAAAACGCCTCCGAACTCGATGGTTGAAGTGACGCTTTCAAAGCAAAAGGCCCTTTTTTTCTGTTCTGTCCATACAGCAGCAGCAGCAGCAGCCTCTATTGGCTGAAGTGACAATCGCCTCGTATACGGTGAAGACTGCTCGAACAAACGTGTGTACAGCAAGAACAATGTGTTCTTATATGAGCTGAAATGAATGTAGTCCCCACATCAACTCTTTAGGTTACCATTCAATTGGATTTTCATTCTTTAGGTTGGTTTTCGATTTGATATTGATTGAAATGCTTTGAAGTTGATTCAGTAAGAAATACTCCAATCCTATTGATTTCCTCTTGGAAACAAACATCTGAGACCTGAGACTTATTTCCTGTGTTCGGGATTTACAGGGGCAATCCAAAATGACCCCAAACGTCAGATTCAAAAGTTGAAGGCGCTGGGAGTTGGGAGCATTTATTGCTTAAAGATTTGCAGCCCTTTTTCTGTGGTCGAAGACGTGTGGTTAAGGAGAACACGTTTCCAGCTGCGTTTTCAGTGACGTTTTTTGTGTATTCTAATTTGTTATACATATTTGAGTCTACTGTATTGTCAGGTGTCAAGGTGTCAAGGCGGCAGTCTGCTTAATGAACGGTTAACTGCTATGTTATTTGACTCAACACAATTCAAAATCAGCGTTTGCTGACCAGAAACATCAAGAGATCATTTTGAAACGGTGGTCCAAAGTTCAAAGTGCGGCCCTTCCTAGTGTGTATGTAGCCTTTGATTTCCTGCCAATGTAGTACACAATCCTACTGAAGCATCCCGTTATATTTGGTAAGACGTGGTTGTTTTAAATTCGATCGCAGGTAATGACGGGATGGCGATGGAGGAATACCTCGAGTGTTTGATATCCACTGCAAAGGGGGGGAACTAAACATTGTGCTAACCTTGTAAGTGTCTTTTACTTTGTGCCGTCACCATTTAAGGTGTAAAAGAAAGGGTTCAACTGGAATGCTTGTGCTTACTTTAACATAGCTGCCGCGGTAACCCGACACCAGACTCAAGGCCCGCGACCTAAGCGTGTTTTCCGGGTCGGGTATTACCGAGCCCCCTGCCCGCGATTTGACGACACTTTCGCCCACTTTGATCCTGCTTGTCGACCCTGTGGTTAGGGGGCCGCCGACCTCATTTGGCGCGTTATGTACTTTCTGTCACTCGCCGACCCCGCTCGTCACGCGGGCGTCCTTCGCCGAGGCGCTTGGAGAGGAACCCTCTCACAAGCTGAGAAATATCCACATGAGTTTGTACACACGCAGAAGGCGAAGATTCAAATGGGCCACTTGATGGGAAGAAGGACTGTTTGTGTAGACGGCTTTTATACATAAAATGTTCATTTCAATTTTCAGAATTTGCACGAACCGATCTTTTATGAATACATTTTGAAACCAGAGGTGCAAAGTGACAAATGACTCGACTTGTATTTATATTCCTGCACTCGAGTAGTTCTTTGTGTGGCGTTTTGGGGTTTGAAGTCATTTTTTAAATTTGTAATTGATTTTGTTAGAAATACTGAATGTTTTCTGCTTTGCTATATTTTAACTGCAATCCATTACTGACTAGAACAAATATATTTTAAAAAAGTGCCCAGAAACTGTTATTGCAGTTACTATTATTATTATTATTATTATTATATTTGTATTTTATTGTTGCAAGTGTGAAATTGTAATAGTCCCGCACTGAAAAGGAAGAGGGGGGGGGGGGGGGGAAAAACTGAGAGTAAAGTCAGAATCTGATGAGAATCAAGTAGTACACCAAAAAAAGAGAAATGACTTTAGTCTAAAGAAAAAACACCAATTTCTGAATTATCCTAGTGTACAGCAAGGTACATTTTTATATTTTACTCAAGTATATTTTTAAGGTATTTGCTTTTACTCATACTTGGCGCAGTATATTTTAGCACGGTTTCTAGTACCTCTTTTCAGTAAGTTCCGTATAAAATCCTACACTAAACTGCCACGGCAAACTCTGGGAAATTCTCTGAAATATAGGATGGGAACAGTGGATTCTTTTGTCAAACTTGCTCAGGCTGCTGCAGTACAGTAAATGACCAGCAGGGACTGCTACGCTTCGTTCGGGTGGGTTCAGAGGTCGTGGGTGAAAAGGACCCTCAAAGTTCCGAAATCAATTCTCAGACAATGGATCTGCGTACCATCAGCAGTTTCAGCAATTCATTTCTTGGATGAGCAAAAGATTTCATCCAGTTTCCCCTCCAAAACCAGAATTTGTGGACACAGACATACTTTGTTTGGCGCGTCACGTGATCAGCACCCGCGGTGACGGAAGAGACGGCGAGTGACAGCTCCGCCGCCATGTTGCGTGAGACTGACTGGGCCTGTTCTCAGACGCTGTGTGGTCTGGGTGTGTGGTCTCCAGCTGACGGGCAGAGGGGAGGACGGGGAGAGCCCTTCCATGAGTGCATTGGTGTGTGTGTGTTTACTTTATCCAGAGTCAGGCCCGGGATCTCGACGAGAAAGCCCGGCCTTCCGGCACTCACTGGCTTTCGGTGGAAATGGATAAACACTCTCTGCCACGGCTCATCTTGAGATCAGTTTTATCCGTGTATACTTACGGGACCAATGAGACCTTCGTGCGAGAGGGTCTTAGGGGTTGCTCTGTACTCTCTGAAAGGCAAGCCTCACTTAAAGCAATAGTTGTATTGATCTTACTAAGCGGTACAGCATTACATGCTCCCAAGAATTCCTTCTTTCCTAGATTCTGTTCTATGAAAGCTCTGCACAAAAACAGAACACGATCGTTTTCTTTGTTTTTGATGATGATGATTTTTTTTTTGTTTTTTTGGGCTGTGTCATATTTTTCCCCCTTTTCCAATTTGGTCCATAATCCGGCAAAATATACAATTATCTGCCGAGCTTGGCCTCGCGCTTCGTGTTGTTGCGAGAGAAATACCACCGACAGCCCCGTAAGCGGGCCGCACACGAGCCCATTTTTAACATCCCAATTGTTTCAAATGCCACACACCCCAAACAATCTGCATGCGCGTTCTTATTGTTCTTATAGGATGTGACGAACGCAGCACACCTCACACGAGAATGCCAGTCGTTGTACCAGGTCTGACCTGTTGATGGCAGCATGGTGCCACAGGGCATCCGGACTGCCAGAAAATGCAAAGAGGAAAGAGCAGTAGAAGACAAACGAATCGAAGAAGCGAGGCAAACTGTCATTTGATCTTGTAACTGCATTGCTGTTGACAACTCCTCTGGCCGTCATTTTTATTGTGGGGAATAACTCGCGAGATGCAAACACTCAACACGACCGGTTCCGCCTCGATTTGCGTCCGACAGCAGCGCAAGCTTCCTGCCCTTTGCCGATCGGCTACCTTTCCGTACGGAGTCTCGGACGAACTTGCAATCGTCAATATTGAGCGGTTTGACCATTTACGATTATCGGACTGACCGTTTCCAGGATCATCCGACAAGCGGGCCTTTACTAACTTTGTTCGCAATGGCGGTCCCAATTGCCCACGTGCCTGTCAACCCCACTCTTATTAGTACTACTCGTTGGACCCATTTCTTCATATTCAAATTTCGACTGCTGTATTTCCACTACTGTTCATAGCATATTTGAGTATCTCAAAATGAGCCCTATAACTTTGTTTATTGTTTTCAAGACAAAAATGGAACATTAAGGCGACGCGAAGGAAATAAGAGCTCACCCAACCGCTTCCCTCGCACACATTGGACCGACGGGCTCCTCTCCCTCTCCCACAGTGATCTCAAGGGACGGCTATGTAATGCAGCACTGCTGAGAACGCGCCATGAAAATATAAATACAACCTCGCCGCATTTCAACCATGCAAATAAACAGGGCCACCCGTATTTCCAATTAGAGCTCGTGTGGAAGGCAGGAAACGTGCTAGACGAGCAGAGAGCACACCCCCGCACTCATTTCTGTCCATTTGCTCTAAAAGGGTCCGGGTCAGGGGCATGTGGCACGAGGGGGAAACAATGGACAACACATTCAGCGTTCACAGCATTCAGTGCTACGATTTGAACTTGTTAACGAACAGTGGAGCGGAACGCACTCTGTCATAACCGTGATTTGGATTTTTCTTAAAAAAAAAATAATAAAAACAACTATTCTCCAATTTGGAATCAGTTTTTCCGATAGGAAGTATGAACCATCTGGTTCAGGGCCTAACTCTAGCTCACAAGTGCAAAAAGATGTTAATCACTGTTACTACTCAAATATGAAAACAATTCTATTGACAAATGACGAAGGCGTTCTCCATCGGTTGTCGGTGAGCAGAGCTCATTTTGAATTGTAACACTCCTAATGCTAAACAGCAAAACACTTCCGTTTTGGAGATGCATATTGTAACTCCGGAGTTGTCTGTAACTTCTGGTTTCTGTTTTTTGGTAAAGGTGGGTCGGGGGGGGGGGGGGTGTGAAGAAAAATCGGCTAACTCGGCCAAGTCGACAGCAGAAGTTGGTCAACGCAATGACAAATATTCATAAAAGCATATTTGTGCCTCCTGGAACAATTTGGCCACTTTCCATGTTTACCGCACGGACATTTGTTGCAGACGGACACGCCGTTGGGCCCGTGAAAAACATTGCCAAAAACGACAGAGGAGCTTCTGTCAGTGATTTTGTAAGACACTATTACATGTGTAATATACATATAACGTGCTGTATGAGTGAGCTGAATGGTAGTTAGCGGTTTTTTTTCTGACTTAAAATGGTGATCGCTAGCGCTTTGATGCTAATCGCGAATGCTAACCGTTTAGCAAAGACTGATTTTTATTTTATACCATACACTCAGTATCAGCATATGCAGTTTAAGGATACAAGTCCAGCCCCCATAAATGAGAATAAAATGGGGGGGGGGAAAAAAATAATATTTTTTTGGGAGGGGGGGGTCAGCGATTGCTTGCGTACTCGACACAATCTCTATAGCAGTGTTCCTCAACCTTCTTTGCAACGCAGAACAGTCAGGAGTCTGCGTATTTCTCACGGACCGGCTGTGGTGACGTGCATACACACACACACACACACACATATATATATATTTATTTCTCATTTCGAGAAACCAAATCTGGCTTTATCGTCGTCGTCATCTAACCGAACTGTCTGAAATGAGGCCTTCGCACCGTATTCCCTGGTTTTGCCGAGAACAGGCCAGGCAGCGTTATTGCATCGCTTAGCCTCCGGACCACCCAGGAGCAGCTGCCAGCCAGAGCCCAGGTCCTTGTTGCCTGCAAGGAGATCGTATCCACCCGATACTCTACTACTGGATCTGCACTCTGCGGGAAGCCAATGTGCCCGTTGGTCCCTGCTTGAGCACATCAAGGGACCTATTAGCGCACATCAACACACCACTTAGTCGAATTGCTCTGGAGAGAGTCACTTTGACTCCCCATATGGCTCCGAGGACATTTGGCGCATTTCTTAATGATTTGAATGCTTTCGGAGAGAGCGGAGTTCATCGAGGATCTGTGCTGAGTCATCGCGAATGGAAGCAGCACCGATATCCGTTTGGATCCAATCCCTTTTTCCGCCTCTTGTTGACGTTGAATTGACTCGCAGTGTCCCACGCAGCCGTGCAGGAACCCGGCAGAATAAACACAAGGACTCGGGAGATTACAGCTCAGCGCTCTCCGCTCCGAGCTGTAAACACACACGCACGCACGCACGCACACAGCGGCTACTCATTTTCAGACACTTTGTTGAGCTGTGTGGACTGTCACTCAAATAGAATTGATTGAATCTTCCGACTCGTGACAATAAGATGCACGACGCTTCGTGACTGATTTGATCTCATCAAGTTGGATCAGCGTGCTGAGAAGACAAACTTGGGTTCTAATTGAGTTACAAACAGGCGGACATTTGCAGAGTTAAATTGCCAGGCCGGCGGTTGGCGGCGCCAGTAGAAAGGTGGAGCGTTGCGGCATCTGGAAAAGCAGGCAGTGTCATTTCCACAACTAATATCGGCGCAGTATTTCTGGAAACGTAGTCGTGTTGAACAAAGGAGCGTTCGGCCCACACTGGGACAAAACCAAACCAAACCAAAAACTACTTGAGAAAAGAACGAGAAAGCGTCTTATATTGTGTCTTTTCTTCAAAAGTGGTAATATTAAAAGATTGCAAGCCCCCGTTGTTCATCATTACGCGGGGAACCAGCTGCTCCTCTGATGTCCTTCCTTCGCGACTCCCTGGACATTTTTCTTTTTTTGTTTTTTTTGTGTTTTCTAACTGGAAAAAATTAGGACTTCATACCCGTAAGGAGACACCTTTTCTCTTGAAAAAACAAAAAACAATTGCACTTCATTCTCAAATAGTATTGCTTTATTTTCTTTAAAAAAAAAAAAAGACTTTATTCTACAAAGTTGTTGCTTTTTTCCCCCCCAACACATTACGCCTAAGAGATTTAAAGATTCAGCATTTTTCTTAAAAAAATTAAAAAAAAAGACTTTATTCTTGAAAATGCATATCTATTCTCATAAAGCGATGTTCTTTTTTCTACAAATACTGTATATGACTATTTTTTTAAGCGTAGTACGGGGGGGGGGGGGAAACAACTTTAATCCTCGAATGATTTCACTCTGGGGGAAAAAAGCGACTTTATTCTTGTAGATTTGACTCCTTTATTCTTTGCAAAGAATGATTTTTCTTTTCAGTGTGGCATTATCTGAAATATCCTCAAGACCCGGGATTGCAGGTCCAAATCCCCAAATGAAGTTGGAGATCTGAGAAGCCATGTTCTCGTCTATAGCCTTTCATAATGGAAACCCAATTCAAGAAGCCGTCGGTATTAGCGACCACAGACCGTGAGGCAGAGTTAAGTCTTAAGACCGGCACTCCAGTTATCCGAGGGTGAAGTGTGAAAATGGAAACTTGCACACCGATGTTGACCTTCCATTAAAGGAGCTTTCGAGCGTTCCGCGCTGCTTTTACACGAGTGCGAGTGGGACGACGCATTGAAACTGCGGCGTACAGGTTAGAACAACACCGGATTAAAGGGTTTGCACAACATCAGCACGATCACCATCTCAGCCTATAACCGTCTAAACCGTCTAAACGACCGTGCGTACTTGCGTGCCGCTGTTCGGGAATTTCGTTCGTATTCGTATTTTCGTTCATCGTCTGGATGACGGTTGTAAAGCTTGAAACAACATTTGCAGGATGTTTTACAAAAGACCCTCCTCACGTAAGAGCAAGCACATGTGGTGTGATGTGCAATTGACATTTACAATGGCACACATTTGTTTGTCATTGAAATAACACTTCATTGGCGTAGCACGTACACGTACTCATAATATTAGGAATAAATAAACTGTACAGTATATGATGAGTAAATCATGTTGGTACAAGTCCAAATATTTGGAAGGTTCTTTTATATAAGATCAAATAGATAGTCAATGTGCAGAAAGCTGTCGCATGATGCATTTGCACCTCATAACTCCTCAATGCGGCAAGCGCGACAAGTACAAGTGCGTTTTTTCATCAGAATGATGAAACATAGGTTTAACTGCACTCTGTGTAAAACTTGCCAAAAAAGTATGACGATTCCATCTCTGGCAGGACGGAAAAAGAAATGCCTTTCAACATTGGTCCAGCAGGGGGCGTAGTGCAGTTAGGCGTTCATTTGGAAAAGTACACGTTCTATTCAAACTGGCTCAAGTTTACATCAGCCCTTTTTAGAGGCCATTGACTCGAATGTAAATCAACTTTACACATTTATGCAAAGTTACAACAATACTACATTGTTTGTTTGCGTGAAAACAATTGGTGTGATTATATGGATGTGAATCAGCACTTTTCACCGCTTTGTTAAAACATAAGTCAGCAAATGGTAAGAAAGGCGAATACTATCAGCAGTACTAAACCCGTTAAGGAATCGCTTGAATAAAAAATAAGCAGGATCAGAGACAATTGGACTTTTTTTGTTTGTTTGTTTGTTCAACTTTCTTTCTTATTATATACACTTGAGTTGTAGTTTATGAATTCATGTCATTTTAGAAATGATGTTTGATGTGATATTCCAACCGTTATTAACAGGGTTGTTGTTGTTGTTGGTTTTTTTTTTTTTGTTTTTCATCTCTCCCCAAAGTGTTTCTCAACTGAAAAAGTGGCTTGCAAACATTCTCTGGTCGACTGACACCTGAGTGAAGTAGTCCAAAGGAAATATTGAATGAGTGCATTTACAAAAAAGAAAATTACAGGTATTTCACTTTCGTATATATTTACCCAAAAAAGAACTCCCTCCTCAGCATACAAAGTTGTGTGGCAATCTGTGATGTTTTTATTTCTTGCACACAGGGTCTGTCTTCTATCATTTGGTAGCGTTCAAAATGACATGAAACAACGAAGCTACAGAAGTGGCCTAGAATTTTCGCGCTGTATGTAAAACGTCTCGTAAATCACACAAACAGTAATGGAACAAAATGCGGTGGGTATGATTCGGGTCTTTTTTTCATTTGAAGTTAGACCCTTTCATAAACGAGCCCTTATTGCTCCCATGTCCCTCTCTTCCTTGCTCGGCATTGCCGTCGTGATCAAATCAACGACATGCACACGAGATTGATGAATGCCGCCTGTCCGTCCCCGATTAGGAAAAAGAAACAAACGGGGGGACACTGCCCCCCGCTAACCTCGTGATGAAAGGCGTTGTGTCGAAAGTAGCGTGTCGGTTGCTGTGGTGACGGCAAGTACTGGCTTTAGCTGGCCAGGGCCTACGATAGCGCGACTTGTTCCAAAGCAGCTCTTGACGACGGCTGCCCTCTCTGCCGCGCAAGACGCGCACGTTCGCCAGAACCACACCGAGTCCGCGCAAAGAAAGAACGATTGTCAAATGTCTCCAATCCTCTTATAGGTTTGTAGTCTTCGTCTGAATATTGAGTTAATCATTCGTATTAAAATGATTAAAAAGTCCACGGAAGCCAGTCTGAACTTGGAAAAAAAAACAAGTCATTTCACGGCCATAGTGCTGTTTGAGCTGGTGACACCGTTTGATAAGACGACGTCATAATGTTATCTCAATGGTGTGGCCTAAAGAAACACTTTAAGATATGCCTGATAAATGATTTGAAAGCTCCTTACTCGCTTCAAGCGCAACATGGCCCATCAACTCTGAGAACATGTCAAACAATTCCGATCCTGTTCTTGAGCCAATTGAACTCACGCCAGCGTCGCACGGTCACCACTATTGCAAACGTTGTGTTTAAGAGTCATCTGCCACTGTCCAGCTGCTTGAGCTAAGCTCCGTTCTGCTTGTTGAGATGATGACGGCGTCATTATCTGTTCGAGACAAGCATTTGTAAACACTTCCTTAATCAGTCATTGGGGGGGGGGGGGGGGAATTTCCCAGTAAGCTAGTTGCAATGGGTGACATTTGCCGTTGAGTTACCCGAATGACGCTGCTGATACCGGCAATCATGAGGACTTCCGAGCACTTCGAGTCAGCAAGCGGCCTGTTGCAGCAGCTCCCGCTCAACTTTCTCTTTGATTTCTTTGATTCTTTCCACGCTATTGTATTTTTCTCCCATTTACTGAAAGGGGTTTATAGTTTAGCCTCGAAGTCAAGTCGGAGACCTTCAACCAAAGTCTGGAGGCTGTTGAGCCGGACCACCAAAAACACAAAAGGCCATTCCCCCCCACATTACATCATTGTTGGCAGAACACATTCTAATCCTAAAAAATGATTCAAACAGAAGAAAATATATTGGAGGCGCCGAGCTAAACCTCTTCACATTCAAATGTAAAAATCTCAGCATGTCAACAAAGCCAGCGTTGAGACGTATTTGAGAACACCCCTTCCCAAAATTCCGTATAAGGCTGGATTTACACTGCAGCTCCAACTTCTCAATTCCGATTGAATGTCATGTGTTAGTCAGGCTGTGTTTACACTGACAGAGACACAGGAAACGACCCGCATGCGCAGATGCACCGAATCGAATCGTTACTCCTTGTACTATTCGGAAATAATAACGATGATACGTCAAATTTGATGTTTGGATTTTGATCTGTTGAACCAGAAAGAGAGCACGCCACCGCGTTTTGGCTGCCGGTTTTCCTTTTCAACGGTGGCCAAACGTAGAGCGCGGGTTGGTTTTTGGCCAATCCTTGTTACCGTGTACCAGCTGCCTCCTTTCTAGCGGCTGTCCGCTACGCTGCCTCGGCTCCACTTTCTCCCGTTCATTCCGCCGCGGTCGCCGTCCGCCTCGGCGATGTCTCCTTTTCGGCTTTGATTAGGCGCCGCCGTGAATATTTGTGCGGCTCCTCGGGGTAAGGCCAATGGACGCCTCCTTGTGTCGGCCATTTTCAGAGGGCTAAAAAGTGTGAAATGTTTTGAAGTAAATGCGGTGTGGCGGCAGTTGCAGCTCACGTCAGAGTAAAGTAAGCAGTATGTTAGTCTATGGTCATTTGCGATTCAAATCCCCAAAATGTTTCCGAAACGAAAACCCAAATCCAAAAGGTTTTTTCCAATTGGTCGCGAACTGCCCAAGTAACTACAAAAGGCGCAACACAAAAATAAACAATAATGCAAATAGCGCATTTGATTTCCTGTTGAGTTGGCCTGGGTTGACTAAATAAAGGTAAGACCCTATTCGGCAGGTATTTAATGATGGACATGCTGCTCACGGAGCATATTTGGACCTTATTTGACTGTCTGTGCTTTATCTTTCATTGGGATTTTGAATGAGTAGAATTGCTGTTTACGGTGTGTCACCAATGGAGTGTGCAGTATTTCCACGGTGTCACATCGACGCCGACGTATCCAACGTGGGCCTTTTTGCTCCGGGCGCAATCAGGCAATTATCCGCGTTTGGATTTGGAGCTTCCAATGTCCAATTTCATGCATGATTTCTTTTTCCGTCGGGTCACGCCTACACCGCATCGACTTTATCTCCAAGCTGCGGGACCTTCTCGCAGCAGAAAGCTTACGCATGTCGGCGTTGGGCGGAGCCAGACGCACGCCTGTTGATGTTGCTTCGCCCACATCTTGTGCCAGACGGGAGTCATCAGTCATCCGTGTCAACACAAACGCCAAGCTAGAGAATTGTCCTACGCTGAGACATTAGTCATTACTGTTTGTCTCTTACTCAACACTTAACTTATGAATGAAGCTTTCAGAAATAATCACAGCGGAATCCTGTGTTTTTGCACCTCGGCGCTTTGCCTCCGATGTTTGCGACTGACGGCTTTCGTTCGCTTACGGCTGGCGACCTGTGTTTAAGAGCGACGCAGCTGAAAGAGCACTTTGTCTCCTATGTCACATTTTGACAAGACAAACATGCGCGCGCACACACACAGACCATTACTTATTATGAATTCCGCCTCAAATTGCAATTGGTTGCTAAGCTGCGTGTGTTTGGTGGATATCTCTAGAAAGACAGTAATACAACCTCATTTGCAGCGCAGGTGTAGTAGTCATTCATGTTTCCAGAGAAACTAAGACAATATACAATTCAAACTTCATTTTGCTAGAAAGAAAAACAGCGGTAAGGGGCTGTTCAGTTTGCAACAGAGTTCTGTTCCTACGAGAGCAACGTAACTCCAATTTCGAGTTGGAAAGTCGATTGCTAACCTAAGCCAATGCAGCAGTAAAGTCTTGGGTCAGGGTAATGCTGATTCCACAGCTTTCAGAAAATGGCACCCCCCGTCTTGCTGTAAAAGACAGTCCGATGCCCTCAACGTTTGCGGACCATGCCGCTTTAGTAACAGGTCGCAGAGTACAACGCCAAACTTCGATTCCACTTTGTGCCTGTACGGCGCACTTCGTGTTCTGCTCGTCTTGTACTCCTTTTGTGTGTGTGTGTGTGTGTGCGCCTCCCTTCCCATTATGTTATCGAGGGCTTAGCATACATAATGTTGATGATGATTTGGTATTTTTTTTTTGTATTGACTGCCGTGAGCTACAGTCACCTCTTTTTGTCTTAAACGACAACAACAAAGCGCCGCATGGTAACTCTGTAAGTTGGCTAACGCGAGGCGGTTTGCACCTGTCCTATGAGGAATCTCAGCTTCACGCAGACTCGCTTGTAACATGAGAGACTGTGTGAATTGGGCTTTCTTTCATGTACTGTTTCAGAAATCCCCCCCCCCCAAAATCTGTACGGTGGAAGACAGTCGGAGGACTTTTTTTGAACTAGCGAGCTTGTCTAGGTTTGGTTTCGGATGCAGGTCATCGTAACATTCATTGCAAACGGTAGGCGCGGCGACATTCCGACTTGTGTCTCCGTGCGGTTGCAAGGGCTTTGTGTTTGCTCTGCGACTGACTATTTTTGCGGCCTTGTTGTTTTTGTGTTGGTCGAGGTTGTTTGATGCCGGATGAGGATCCCATTACAAAGGGCTTGTTTTGATCGCGGCAGGCTCGCGCTGACAATAGGTCAATGGACGGGAAATGCTTTCATGCTGTCTGACTCTTTGACTTTGACCGTCCATTGTGTCTATCGACTTAAGCTCTTGACGTTCCCGCATCTCAATTGGGTGCCAGCGTTCACATAAACGAACGTGCAAATGTGGATGCGCAACGTGGGAAAGTGGTCGCGCCTCTTTGTCCTGGTTGCTCAGTACAATATTGCTAAAAGCGAATGTGAAAAGCCAAAAGTGCAACATGAGCTGAAGGTCATCTGTCATCTTCTGCTTGGTTTCTTATGAAAAGTAGCCATGTGTCTCCTTCAATGCGGCTCATTCAACATTAAGTCAACGATTCTACTCGAAGAATGGAATGTACACTGTTTGTATGCGAGGCAGGCATCTTTTTATTCATAATAATGAACCGCTCCTACAGCTTTGTTCATTGATACTGCATTTATGTACTGCGTGTACGGTATCTATAGATTTGGCGGTCCCTTTTTTGGTTTGCACGAAATTGAATTCCTTCGGGATTTTCTCGAATCTACACAAGGGTCAAATTCTCTTTAGTGTCTTTACGGTTTGGAATATATACTGTATGTCCATGTGGCAAAATCTTTGTGCTGATGGTTCTAAAATGTCTGAAAGGACCAAGCCCAATGACAATTGCGATTAACGGCATCTGATAGTTTCTTTTCCCCTGGAATAAAAAAAAACAAAAAAAGAAAAGTTTGACAACACCCATTCGATCGACCGATAGTCAGAACAGTGGGGAATTCCGCGGATCTAAAATGAAGAATTGTAGATTAACACAAGTTAGTCGCGGAAGTCTTTTGCCCGTCAAAAATGCAGCAACAAACGAAAGATACAGGATGATAACGTGACCTGACTTTCTGACAGAGGTTTCCCATGTCACCTCCTGCGCGAAAGCTAAGAGGCAAGCCGCAGACCCTCAAAGGGCCTGAGATCCCAGCCCCGCTCTCGGGAGGCTAAAATAGAAAAATCTCGACTCCCCGTGAGCTGCCTTTCGACCTCATCCTAACCTACCGACATTGGCCGAACATTGGGTGTAGAAAAGAAAAGAAAAGAAAAGAAAAGAAAAGAAAAGAAAAGAAAGGAAAAGAAAAGAAAAGAAAAGAAAAGAAAAGAAAAGAAAAGAAAAGAAAAGAAAAGAAAAGAAAAGATCCTTCCGCAAGTTGTCCCGCGCCCAATTTTCCCGAGAGAGGTATCTGCCACATGCAAAGTGTCGAACCTGAACTTCCCTGTTGGGCGACAACAGGCCGCTGGTGAGTCATCGCGTTGACCTCAGATTCTCACGCGAGATTATACAACAGGAACAACTTTGGTCTCCGCTTTTCAGAGCTGCTCCCTTTAGCAATGTCTTTATTCCGCCTCGGCCGAGACGTTTTACGCTGGAATAGCTTCATTGAAACTGAAAGTCCTCAGCTAAATTCAAATAAAGCATAAAAAGGCTAAATGAACACATTTAATCGTGCGTAAGTAAAATGTCACTATATGGTTGGTTTGTGCTTTACTCACAGAAATGTTTCCAAATTCACCAAATATTTGGACGCTAGATCACACGATCCCTCCGCGACCTCCCTTTTCGGTCGATCGGAAATCCCGCACGTCGTTACGAGTACACGTGGGACGATTCGATGCAGTCGTAGCCATCTGTTCAGCTGCTCTGCACCATCGACAGCCTGATCCATGCGGCGTCCCAATCTAATGGAACCGCTAAAGCCCAATTCCAAATTTTACGCTGGTCTTTCATTCCAGGTTTCATATTTTGCTGAACACCTACGGGGGAAAGCGCTCAAATGAACGGCAAATCGTATGCGGGTGTCCTCCGACGCCGGATGGTCATTTCTTTTGTTTGCCATCCAAAAAGGGAGTGAGAAATACCAATTGACACACGAATGTCAATCACAACAGGACTCAGGAAAATGTGTCACGGAGACACCGTCCGTGCCCGTCTGCCATTTCAATGCGAAGCAGCCCATTTGAGGCAGGTCAAACAGCGGGCATCCTTGACAGGTGCTTAACTGGAAATCATTGAATGCCTTCGCCACGGAATGTGGGCGGAGCCTTGTGTCAACGTTTTGGGGATTCGACATGAACGGTTGATTCGAAATTGGAGTCTTTTTCTTTCTTTTTCACACGTTTTTACACTCGCGTGACAGTGAAGAATGTTACATGACTTACATGACTGTCCAGTTCATAAAGATTTTAGAATGACCCCCCCCCAAAAAAAAAAACGTTTCGTTTAATCTGAACAATTCAGAGATTGCCCAGTGCCCCGGAAGGGATCGTTTTGGGCTTCCGCCGGACTTGTTCGCGGACCGCTCCGATGTCGGCTCGTTAGATTCCGTCGTCGCGTCGGCGGCGCCTTAGCCGTATGAATCGCACGTGGAGTTGGCTCGCATACGATCTCTCGCGTTCGACTCTCCTCGTCAGGAATGTTTATATAGACGACTGTTTTATGCTCCTTTATCAGATGTCAGTGGCGAGATGAGGAATGAGTCACGAAATGGGGTGGGGCGGAGTCTCTCACGCACCTTAACTGGCACAGACCGCCTGGCCGATTGTGCGAATGTGTTCTCGCAAGCCTCTGAACCCTCTTAACACTGCGGCGGCTCGATTGTGCAAAGGCTCGACGGCAACGAGACGCAAAAAAACAGGCCGAGGCGTTGCTACGCCCCCAGGTATAGAGGCCTCCAAAGAAATATGAATTTGAGAATGGCTTTTACAGCTGAACTCGGCCCTTGAACCCAACGCGGGCTTGCATTAATCTCCCTCAGATCTTACAAGAGGCGCAGATCAAATTTCAAGTGCAGTTGACATTCCGCCTGTTGTAGACACGCCACACACCGCGATGCGGGCGTCGCTTCGCAGCAGCAGCAGCAGCAGCGTGAAGAGAATGGCCGCATGCTTAGCGCGTTGTTTGAACAAAGAACTCTCGTGAGAAGTTTCTTCGGGTTATTGATGCCGTCCATCCTCCGCCTTCAGATCTTCTTTCCGTCAACGCCAGCTAGCAAGACGCTCATTAACATGCCGTGTGACACGTAGACTTTGTTGATGGCTTAACGCGTATACTCGAGTGCTGGGAAATGCGTGTCAGGGATTGTGACACATGCTCCAAAGATGAGTTATGACGTTTGCGTCTGACTCGTGTCTGTTTTTCTGTCAGGGTCGATTACACAAATGAATGCTCCAGTGAGACATGTGGACCGGTGGCATTCCATGAAATGGCGCCGACACGGACGTGTAGTCTGTGTGACGTGACAGATAAACATTTTCAGCGATTATCAAACAGACAGAGGATGTAATTTCATCTACTGCTATTTGGCAGTTGTCACAAACTAATACAGCTCCTTCGAATATTTCTTTTTCACCAAGGGGCTACATACAGTCTGTTCAATGGGATGGCGAGGTGCTCTCAAAAGCTGTTGGTGCGGTAAAATCAATTGGAATTAACGGCCCCCGTTTATGGAAAATGCATATGAAAATAGCATTTTTCCAATTCGGTTTTGATTTATTTTTCCAGATGCGGTACGAAATGAGCTTTGAAACATTTTCCCCCAGCATTATTTCTGTAGCAATAATAGAAATGATTTCCCCCCTTAAAATAATGGGAAAATACGGGGTTTTTTTTTTTTTTTTTTTTTCTTCTCTCCCCTTTGTCAAAATGTTGTTATGTAAAAAATCCTGAATCAATGATCATTTTAACAGTTTTGAAATCACGCAAGAAGCTGTCAAACTGCACGGCTTGACTGGTCTGATTGCCGTGATGTAACGCCACCACCACAACAACAACATTTCTCTCACGGTCTTTTCTCACGCAGATTTGTACATGAGAGGCAACGCGACCTTTGGAAAATATTTGCGCCTCGGAGGCACATACCTCGGATCAAAGGTTTCCAACATGTCAATAGATTACTGTTTTTGCAACTTATACATGGGCGTTAAAATGTATTGGGGGGGGGGGGGGGGGGGGAAAGATCCTCAGATAATGAATGATAATCCTCTTATGCACATTTTCTACGCGTGTCATTTGCTGAAGACAAATAAACCTTTCCCTTATCCCACCAGGAATAAGAAAACGGATAGTAGTTTTTTCTTTAATGCACCGCTAACCAAATCAGCAGCACCTTCTGAAGCATGTGAACAGTCTCTCAGATGAGGTGTAAACGTGGCTGTGGATTGTTGTCCGGTTCCAGTCCCCCTGAACGGGATAAGCGGTGCAGAAACTGGATGGATTCTTCCCCAAAAAAAGGGATTCCCCTCGAATAGACGCATCCCGCGGTCCGCAGTTGCGTCGATAGGGATGGAGGGAGCCCTGCCGCAAATAGCCAGTGAGTGATGGCAAGATGCTACAAGATGGCTGCAAAGCACTTGGACTTTTGTATTTGACAGGGATACGGCCTGACTATATGAAGCTCCTCCCCTCAGTTCAGCATAGGTCCTTGGCGGAGAGATGCCACGAGGTGGCGCCAAAGCCAGACGCCGTGCTCTGGCGTGAGCACAAAAGCACATAGAATGTGGGTTTTCCAACGGCCATTGGAGGGTAGAGAATCACGACTTATTGGTAGAACGCTTTCAAGGCCCCCAAATACAATTGGTGAAAATGGTGAATTCTGCTTTCACAATGGTTTAACATTCAGGACTATACATGGAGGGCAAGTCATTCTCGTTGAAATCACTCACAAATGACGCAGTCTCACCTCTTTTTTAAAAAGGCCACGTTCGAGTGACGTAGCAAACGTTATCCTTCTGACGCGTTAGCATTGCAGCATTTAGACGTTGCCGTCTGACTACAAAGAACCAACAACAAAGAGCGAAGACTCGGTCGGAGCACTGCCGCGTGATTGGTTGAACAGCGGTACAGCAGATGATTACCCCAAAACCGTGCATTCTTAGCGTGCGCCGTACGTACGAGGAAGTGGCACGCATCTCACTTGAATCGCGCATACGGTCGGGAGCGCCTTTTGTAAACACCGCCGGTTTTTCGGACGGGCAACAGCATGCGGCTTGCAAGTAAATATCATTTCGATTGAGTCGGGCTGTACCGAGCATTCCGCCAGCTTGGCTTAGCTTGGCTTTCTCCCTTTTCTCCCCCCAACCCTCCAAACGCACCCCCGTGCACGCACTCGCTTACTCGCAGACCACCTGGGAGACGTGTTTATGGAATGTGCCAGAGACCAAGAAATAAGAAACAGACATTGCCTTTATTTAAGCACAGAGGGTTGGAGTAGGCACATACTGTAGGTTTGAAGCCCAAATGATGATGATGATGATGATGATTCGTTTTTTTTTTGGGTCATCGGACATAGAGCGCAGATGCCCATGCTATGCTGTGATCGCAGACAAAGATATTTGAAAAGGCGTCGCTGCTCTGTAGCTCAGCTCTTTGCAGCGCACATTTGTTCACGTTGATCGTGTTTACAGAAACACGGCGACTCCATCAGGAAAGAAATCCCTGGTAACTCCAGCGACAGGGAACGGCAACCAAACAGACACTCAAAATCTCAAAATCCAGAGAGCCGCCGTGCAGGAAATCTTTGCCCTGTGATTAACGGTGATCCAAGGAGCCGGAGATGGCGTGTGCTGTAAAACCTGCGTGGGGCCCAAGTGCTAAGCAAACATTTCACAAATATTCCCCCCAAGGGTGTTTCTCCTTTGTCATCAGTTTGGTACAATACGCATTTTTCCTCGCTGAGTATAACCCTGACAAACCTTGGCAATGGAGTACCATAACATTATCTCTGCAAATCACACCGGACGCGGGGACACCGTAACCAATACTTGTTATATTTTCCCTTGGTGCACAGGGGACACATTACGGCATGGAAAAGACGTTTTGGCGCGAATGGTTAAGCGCTGGCTTTAACATTAGTTTATATTTCAAGCGAAACTCATTATTGGCGCATGACTATGCAAATACGAAGAGGAGTTCAATTGTTTGAATTTGCTCGAAGAAGTCCACCCGGCAGATGATAGAACGCCCACAATCGTACGGCATCAGTGGCCGACAAAAGGCTTCGTGTATGGGTTGCGTGACGACACGAGGGCGTTGTTTTGAAAACAATCTTGTTTTCACGTCCAAACAATCCTCTTGCAAAAATGACTTCAAATTATCAATGAACAAGGTCAGTGAATTTGCATGCGGATATCAGACCGACTGTTGTCCTCTCCCCTCTCCCCTCTCCCCTCTGCGCGCGCGCGCGCGGGCGCGTGTGTGTGTGTGTGTGTGTGTGTGTGTGTATTTCAAATTTGACGAGAGTAAAATTATTATTTTTTTTTTTTATAGAAGTCGTATCAGGAACAGCAACAACAACAGTGTTGTGTTACGCCACTGTGTTTTGGGTTATTTATGTACTCTGAAGTTGACACTAACTTGCGTGACCAGTTTGTTTATTTAATAACAATTATATTAGCATTTAGACTGGAAAAGTTTCATTTTTCAGAGACTTCCTCTTTGAGATCAATTTTCAAATATTTGGATTTTCTTGTTTCAAAATGTCATTGTCATGGAAATGAAAGGCCAACACATTTGTCATTATTAGATTTTTTTTAAATCTACTCGGAGAAAAAGAAAAACATGGTTAGAAGCATCTCAATGCTTGCGGTGCGATTTGAAATGATGATAGTTCATCAGTGATGGTGCCTTCAAGAACCCTCACGTCGCCCGCACTCGTGCATGCAAGCGGCGGCCGAGCGCGGCCTCACGCAACCATTGTCCTTGCAGAGATGGCCCGCACGTTACTGCGCGGTATCTGGCGCAACTGTAAGAAAACATGCATTTGTGTGACGATTCTCCAAGTATGACACTCGAAATGAATCCTTCAAACCAACCGTTGTGGCAATCTAAAAGGTGCCGTCGGAGCCACAGTGCAAAGGTTGCAGCGTGTATGGCGAAGCTGTACAACTCTGCAAATATGCAATGATTGAACCTCCGCGGGGATTGTATTATTGTGCATACTCGAGTTTCTGTTTCTCTTTGGGTCTCTGAACTTCGATCGGAAGAGATGATGCGCATTCAGCTTTGGGGCAGCTGATTTGAAAATAGACTATTCCTTGTCTACGGAAACCACACAAAAGTGGCAAAAGTGAATATTTCAAAGCCGAGCGTGCAATAGCAAAACTGCTCAGCTTTAGTACGTCTTTTTTTTTTCAGCAGTTGGTTGACAACTCTACATGAATAATCATATATGAACCCAACACTATAGCTGCTGTGCTGCGGATGCGCAAAAGCAGCAGGAATAGTGAGCCGGCATCGTACGCTTTGTCTCTTCCCTTGAATGTTGTATGTGAAATAACAAACCGGCCTGATCTCCCACCAAGGAAGCTTCTTTATTTATACTCTGAATATTTCTGTCTTCTCATGTGTTCGGCAGTTCAATTGTTTTCAAAGACCGAAATAAAAACTCCCCAAACCCGAAGCAGGCACGGGCCTGTTCCTTACCGCCGTCTTTCTTCCTGCTTCTCACACAACATAAAGGAACAGCCGTCTTTAAATAGCTCGCCCGTAGTTAAAAGGGCGACGGCTGAACCTGCAAAGTTTGCTCAAACGGAATCGTGAGCGTTCCGTGCAATGCAGTGCAACTGAAAACACTGAACAAGCAAGAACGCGCGTCTCGAGACACTTCAGGCTACTTTAAAACTGTCTCATGATGACTTATAGATGACACGTTTGTGCAAAATAGCCATTAGTGGCTGATTTAAAAATAGCAACAAGCAGCACTTCAAATTACCATCAAGTTGTGTTTTTATTTTGCTCCTTTGAACGCATCCCGGACGTCTAGGCTACTGTTTATGCTTTCGGAGGCGTAATCATCTGGAAATCATCTCGACCCCTCCGACGAACGGCCGCCTCACACGCACAGAGCTTTTTTGTTTGTTTGTTTGCAGAGACAACGAGAAGCCTCCAGCGCCAATTATGCAAACTAAGGTGCACGCGGACGTAGATAGACGTGGTTACAGGGTTATTTGTAGACCGGAATCTGCTGCTACGGTTTGCATGACTCAAATGCTTTGCGATGTTGAAATGTTTTTTTTTGGTATCATGCCTTCATCTATCTATAAGTGCATTTAAATGGATAGGCAGGGCTTTGCCACATTAGTGGCAGTGCTGGCCTGGCTGGGCAAGTTACTTCCAACATGTAATGCGTTATATATCTTTTGATAGTAAGAAGTTATATTGCATTAGCTCTATTACTGTCTCTGAATTGCAATGCATCAAAAAAACCAAATATCCTTTAACCTAGATTTTATTGAATACACTACAAAGACAAGATAGTTAATGTTCAAACTGATAACCTTGTTTTTTGTTTTTGCAAATGACTCATTTGACTCATTTTGAATTTGACGTTGGAAACAAGCTGGCACAGTGGCATGTTGACCACTGTGTTACGTCTCACCTTTTCTTTGAACAACACTCAATAAACGTTTGGGGAACTGAGGACGCTAATTGTTGAAGCTTTGTCGGAGTTTCTTTCCCATTCTCGCTTGATGTTGTTGAACTTCTGTTGCTCAACAGTCCAGGGTCTCCGTTGTGGTAGTTTGCACTTCATAATGCGCCTGCACACGTTTTCAATGGGAGACGGGTCTGGACTGCAGGCAGGCCAGTCGAGTACCCGCACTCTTTTACTAGCAAGGCGCGTTGTTGTAGCACGTGCAGAATGGGGCTTGATATTGTCTTGCTGGAATAAGCAGGGTTGTCCCTGAAAAAGACGTTGCTTGGATGGCAGCATATGTTGCTCCAAAACCTGTATGGACCAAGTTACCCATGCCATTGGTTATAAAACTCCATCAGAAGGTGATTACGTTTTTATCATTGAGCAAATGTCAACTTAAAACTGCCCTTCCAGCCGCATTCAGGACTACAGTGTCACCGTCCGTAAACAGCCGTAGTACACGCAGGGAGAGCTTATTTTTAACAAATTGTCACGGGTGAGACCAGTCACCTTCCGAGCTGGATGACGGTGTTTAACTGAAGTCTAGAGTGCTGTGCAAAAACGTTGGGCTTCAGTGGGCACATTCTGAGCTGCAAAAACTGCAGTTGATTTTGTAGCACTGTATGTATGTATGTTCGTAGATGCTTCAAATGTTTGTAGAGTCAAGGTACAGGCGTTTCCAGAATTTATGTACGCCCAAGTAGTTGATGTAATCCACAATTAAATGACACAAGAATACCGGTTTCAAATGCGCAGACATCTAAGTGAGTGATTAGTTTAATGGGTGATGGTAATTACGTGGTTTTGCTTCAAGTGTCTGCAGCCCTTTAGCTGGCTGTAAAGGTGAATTATTAATGTGCCTGACGTTTGGACCTTGCCCAAAATCCAGACAGGGAACTGTGACCTGAACAAGCAAACAAAAACAAAAAAGCAGGGCCAAATGTGTGCAAGCCATTCAAGTGTTATTTTTAGTCCCACATTTTTTTATTTTTTTTTATTTCATTTGATCATGTTTGTTATGTTGATAAATGGGCTAGCGTTGGGCGCGCCAACTCAGTCAGGATGTTGAAGAGGTGGCATGACTTAAAAAGACTGAAATATAGTACAACGCACGGGTTCGCGAAGTTTGTCTTGACAGGGGAGATTTTTTTCTCATAATCCTCACGACAATTCAACATAAGTTGACTATTGGAGTTAAAGGTTCTCCCCTTTTTCAAGAAAAAGTTGGAAAGGGAAAGTTGAAGCAGGGAAAAAAAGCCACATTTGTCAATCTCAAAAAGACAACTTCAATCTCATAATATCATCACGTCACTTCCGGAAAAGACACCTTTATTCTCTAAAAAAAAAAAAAAAAAATGCACCTCTTGTTATTGAAAAATAAAGGACTCTTTTTTTGTTGTTGTTTAAAAAAAAGACTTTATTCATGCAGGAATGTCAGCGAAAGCGAAGTTAGGGAAGTTTATTCAGTTTCCCTATTTATATGCACTTTTTAAAAATGATAATAATAACATAATAACTTATTGCAAATCATTTTGCTGACCCCCAAGTTACGGCTTGAGGACCCCAGTTTGAGAACCTGTGGTATAACGCATGTTAACTCTTCATTCGGATGGTTAGTAACATACACCCGACGGCTGCACCTGCGGAATCCCCCCAAAACGGACAAAGATGATCCCATTGCAGTTGTCTAGGGTTGAATCTTTCCACTGCCATGTAGCTCATTGAGAGGCCCAAATATTCAAAGGAGCTCTCACTATGACGCGATTTGCAATTTTTGCAAAGCCGCAAACGACGAGCATTGGATCCGAGTATAATGGTGTATTATCACGTGGCCAGTCAACAAAGGCCGACAATCGTAAACGTCGAAGTACCTGCTCAATAATGAGCTCGGTGTGCTTGTGGCGATAGCCAATTAGGAAGCTCCCTGATTTGCCGGACACAAATAGAGGACGGTGGACTGCGACCCGTCCACCGTTATTTGCCCTCAAACTCACCTGTTCGCTGTTTTTGGATGACCGAGATGCCACAAGATGACGCCAAAATCCCGATGGTATCCCGGGGAGGCGCGAGACCTACGAGAAAAACACAACAGTGGTTTCCGAGTGCTGTGGGCAAGAGGATTCCTCAGCTTGGGAGCACACGCCACCTGACAGCGCATCATATTTCCGCAGGTGAGGCAGCAAAATGAGAAGTTCCTCACTGTCAAATATTCAGAGATGCGACGACAGGGCGGGAAAGCGACGAATGGGGACTCAAGTGATGTGAGGCATTGGGCCCGTATCAGTGACAAAATCGTGGCGCTGCGTTTAAAACTGCAAAGACAACACGTCTGGGAATCTCGCACGTACAGGAGGACCGTTTGCAGGTGTCGGGAATGTCCCTTGTGGGGCCCTCCAATAGCAAGGTTGTTGTTAAGCACACTGACAACAAAATGAAGTCAATGAAGTTTTCACTTCCCATTATTTAGTTTTGATTTACCTGGTTGCTTTTTTTCCTCATTCGGAATATTTTCACGTTTGTGAATAAGTGATTTGTCGTTCCTGTCATCTCATGTTTAGTTCAGAAATATCCTTGCCTATCCATTGCCTAGAAACGGCAGATGTGTTCTACTGCGGTGTGTCTGCAGATCAAACATATATTGGACACGAATATATCACGTTCACAATCATCACGTTCGTGTGCTGGTCTAAAAATGACGTTTTTACTCCAAAGAATGTATCTTTGTTCACCAGCCAGCGACGCTTTGCGACAGGCAGAACAATAAATGACTAACGATTGAAGGTACATAATGAACCCGTGCATCCACTTTTTGTGACGTTTTGTTTGTCGGTATGTCGTGAGATTTTCTTTTTTTCTTTTTTCCAAATGTAGCAAAAATGTACCTTGGCTCGAATAAGGTTGGGAATCACAAGCCCCGCCCCCGAGGTGAGCTATAAAGTGCTGCTCAAACAGGTTGAAGGTGAGAAGGCGCATCGCGCAGGCTGTGCCGGCACTTTTACGCGCGGAGAGGACAACAAAAGGGAGCATGAAGCTCGAGGTTGCGTGCGGGAACCATCACATGGCGAACCTCGACGAGACCGCCCGCGAGGAGCTGGGCTCGGACGGCGACTGCGCGGCGCACAGCCCCCTCGCCGGCAAATCCAAGCCGTACACGCGCAGACCCAAGCCGCCGTTCTCCTACATCGCCCTCATCGCCATGGCCATCCGGGACTCGCCGTGCGGACGCCTGACCTTGGCCGAGATCACCGAGTACCTCGTGAACAAGTTCCCCTTCTTCCGCGGCAGCTACACGGGCTGGAGGAACTCGGTGCGCCACAACCTGTCGCTCAACGACTGCTTCCGCAAGGTGCTGCGGGACCCGTCGCGGCCGTGGGGGAAGGACAACTTCTGGATGCTCAACCCGCACAGCGAGTACACGTTCGCCGACGGCGTGTTCCGGCGAAGGCGGAAGCGCATCGGCGTTCGGCGTGGGGGGTTGGGCGACGGCGCGGCGAGAAGGAGCCCGGCAGCGGCAGACGAGCCGCCGGCCGCCGCCGCCGCCGCCAAGTTCACGAGCTCCTTCACGATAGACAGCCTCCTCAGCAAGCCCTTCGCGCGGGTCTCCGATGGCGTCGGCCGCTACGCCGTCGTCGTGACGCCGCATTCCGATTGGCCTCTCGCCTCGCTTCGCGTCCGCCCGAGCGGCCTCGCGGAGCTGGGAGCTGCGCATGCGCAGAGCTGTGGGCTTCGCTCGCACACTCGGTGAGCGCGCCGCCGACGAACGGAAGCGAGCGTCGGTCACGTGAGACTTACGGGAAAACAAAGACCAAAGACGCTCGACTCGTGCCAGAGAAAGCAGGGCCGAACTGTGTGCGATGTGGGCCACTTGAGTGGAACACGACGCGATTCATCCGTTGGCGTGAGCGGCCACGAAAACGCTTCGTTGTGCCGTCTGCCATCGAGCGGAAGAGCGTCCAAGAGTTCTGCCTGTCAGCGACGTACGCGCTTTGCTGTAAATACATTCCTGTTTGGGAAAAGGTCATTTGAAAAAGCGAAACTGGATTTTTTTAATTTTTTTTTTAAACTTGATGTTTGGTCACAGTTGCTTGTTTTGCCTGAGCATTTGTTGTTACATTTTCAAACCTTTTCATGTTGTCTCTTAAATTAAAAAAACAAAACAAACAAACTTATTTGTGTGGACTGCAAGTGATTTATTGCTAAGTAAGTCCCAGTTTCAGGGCATCATTGGTTCTCGCACTACTACAGGTATGGTTTTTTGTTGTTGTGATGTTATGTTAAGGCCCGAAAGCTTTTGAAAGCTCAAATTGTTAGCAACAAAATGGAGTGATGAACTCCGAACTGAACTAGTTCGTTTTCGGAACGGTCAACCGAAGTGAACTTGAGCAACGCTGCCCACTGTTCGGTGCATGCGAGGTTGAGCATTCTGGCCAATGGCATGCGCAGGAAAGAGGTCACGTGGTAGGCGCCGAGCACCCCTTTCCAACAACAACAAATAACCGTCGTTGAGAGTTACAGAAATCCTTGAATTGTACTGATTGTCGAGGCCTTTTCCTTCGTCCTGGTTGTTTTAAATCATCATTCCGTTGAAAAAAAATTCCAAATCCTGATTGTGATTAGTTGATTAATTTGGGGTATTTATTATTATGATTATTATGATGATTATTTCTTTATTACTTTTGTCAGTTTCAAGTAATATTCGTGATCATTTGGGGTTTTGCGTTCACGAACAGAACAGAAGCAACAGTTTGGGTCGCATGCGTACTCTATATGTACATGTATACACACACACACACACACGTCACTGCGCTAGCAGATGTTCGAGACCTTTAGCTTACGGTGGACGATGCTCAATAGGGTTTAGGTCTGGAGACGTGCTTTAGCGAGGCGGCAGTAAATTTACAACGTTATACAAGCTGACTATTTACATTGCAGCAAAGCATAATCCAAATGTTTACAAAAATGTGATGAGGTGCTCACTTTCTCCTGTCTGCATAAAACAAAAGAAATCTCACACATTTTTTCTGTGTGTGTGTTGGTCACAAATGAAGGGTGGAGTGTGTGTGTGTGTGTGTGTGTGTGTGTGTCGAGAGGGTTGCCTTCCACTCCACTGCCTTGCGTCCGGCTTCTAGTCTGGATCCTGTCCAGATGGGAGGGAGTTGAGTTCCAGAGGATTTCTCGGCGCATGAGAGGGGGCAGAGGCAGATTTGGGGAAGCGATCGGTGGTCGACTGAGCTTTGCTGGTCTTCGCAATGGACCGAGGCGAGGCTGGAGGTTCTCGTGCACCAGACGGCATTTATGGGTGTTTTTAATGAAGGGGTGGGGGCGGAGGTGGGGGATTTAGTTTTAGCATGACGACCAAGGGCCCCCACGGACATTTGGAGCCGAGCGCGGCGCGTCCCGTCCCGGCGGCCGGTCCCCACGACGCGACCAGGCGCGGCAACTCGGGCTTGCGGCGCCCGGAGAAGCCCCCCTACTCGTACATCGCCCTGATCGTCATGGCCATCCAGAGCTCGCCCAGCAAGCGGCTCACCCTGAGCGAGATCTACCAGTTCCTGCAGGCGCGCTTCACCTTCTTCCGGGGCTCCTACCAGGGATGGAAGAACTCGGTCAGACACAACCTGTCGCTCAACGAGTGCTTCATCAAGCTGCCCAAGGGCCTCGGCAGACCCGGCAAGGGCCACTACTGGACCATCGACCCGGGCAGCGAGTTCATGTTCGAGGAGGGCTCCTTCCGACGCAGACCTCGCGGCTTCCGGAGGAAATGCCAGACCTTCAAGCCCGTGTACCGGATGATGAACGGCATCGGCTTTGACTTCCAGGCCGCGGCGGGCCCGTTCGTGTGTCACAACGGCTACAATTTAGACTTCAACGCGATGCCTCACGGGGGCTTCGAGGGGGTGCCCGGGGCCCACCACGTGTCCCCCGGGTCCGGCTCGTCGTACGCGGCCGCGACCCCCAACGCGGACTATATCTGCGGCCCGGACGGCGGCGGCGGCGGCGGCGGCGGCGGCGGCTGCCTGCAGCCCTCTCCGGCCGCGGTGGGCTCCCTCGACTGTCAAAGCCCGTACGGCAACGCGCCCCCCCACTGGAGCTCATCCGCCGTATCTCCGTATCTGAAACCGCAGACTCTGGCGTCCGGCACCGGCACCGGCACCGGCACCGGCACCGGGATGTCGTCTTACTCGCTGGATCAAAGTTATCTGCATCATAACGGACGAGATCCTGCTGACATCGCAGGTACGCGACATTCAGTAGCCGGGCTGCACAATTCTATCGAAACAAATCCAAACTGAAAAGAAACCCAAATGATGGCTTGAAATGGGCGCTTTTACCCAGTGTCGTTTTCCAAAAGAAATGAATATGTAAAAGCTGGATTTTTTTTCCTTCGTCCAGGCTTTCGACTTTAAACAAGCAATTAATGCACAACACATTTCTACATTTAAAAAATATATATATTAAACCTAGCTTGGCTTATTTTCAAAACATTTTTTTTATATCGTTTTCCCTATGTTTGCAATTTTAAAAATCAATTAATGAACAGTTCCCCCCCCCCCCTAAATAACCTTCATCTTATTATTGAAATTTCATTTCCTTTATTGCTATTTTTTTTTTGCAGGCTTTTGCCCTTTTAAAAAAGCAACTCGAGTCAAGCACTAAGTGTAAATGTACACGGTTTTTAGCATGCACCAAATAAAAGACTTAAACAAGATGCAATTATTATATAAATATGATACATACGTACGTACATGTTGTGCTCATTTAAAATTGTAAAAAGAGATACATCGAGATCGAAAAAGAGAGCGATACAGAAAGAGATGCCAGATCCTTGCAACGGTATTCTCAAAACCGAAGATTTCCAACGACATTGAACCCGACACAAACAATTTCAAATTTCATCACGTGTATCTGTCCATTTTTTTTTTTTAAATAAAGTCAGGACAAGTAATACTGTCGCAAACGCGGGGAAACAAATCGATCAAAGCATATTCATACGAAGATTTAAAATTCAATTCCAAATAACTTCAAGAATTGATTGATAACCAACAACAAAAAAACAAAGCACAAAAATAAAAATCATTATTTCTATCAGTATGCACGCTGCATGCTCAGAGGACTATATTGTTGAATTATGAATTGCCAGTATTAGATTTTAAATCATCTTGCTGATGGTGTCAACATGAATTTCATTGAGTCAATTTGACGTTGTTGTTGTTGTTGTTTGTTTGTTTTTTTGCTGTTTGTTTTCAGCTGGCCTGCCTCGGTACGCCAGCCACGCCGCTGCAGTGTGCGAGAGGAAGGATTTGGTTTTCAGCCTCAACGGGATGTCCGCTCTGCATTCGGGCGCCGGAGCCCCTTATTATCATCACCATCCTCATCCTCATCCTCAGCTGCACCATCAGCAGAGCGCCTATCAGGACGTCAAGCCTTGTGTCATGTAAAGACAAACATTTGTTAGCGTAACACTAGCCTACTTTTTTTTTAATTTAATTTTTTAAGTGAAGTAAATAAGATCTCTACAAAAGGATTTGAAAATCTCCTCAGTGGCGAAATGTCATTTTCTTGGGCAATGTGAGCTATTATGGCAGTGCGTCATCCTCAATAACGTCATTTTATTTGACTGCTTCAATTCCAGACGTGCAACTCACGTGAAATATGGAATATTTCATCATTTTCCTGATTATATCTCGCCCAGCTAACCAAATCCCCAAATCCATCGTCTCCAGAAATTAAAGTATTACAATCCAAGAATATTTTTGATGGAGAAATTGTAGGTAAGAATATGTAATATTAAGTATTTTCCCAGTTTTCAACTTAATCCGTTTCATGTATGAGGTTGACTTTGTTGAATGGAACTCGTGAAACTTTGATACCATCTTCATTTATTGACATGTACTTGTACATTTGTTACTTCTTGCACTTAACATTGCAGAAAATGATCATTAAAGGAATGTCTTTTATCTAAACTGTTGAATGTCATTATTATTATGAGGCAAAATACAAAAACGTGTAAACGTAGATTTTCATTTTTTCTTTATTATTATTATTATTATACAATACTGTGCTTGCGAGGTTGATGGCAGTCTCTTATTCATTCTTGTTAAAAGTGAACTTTAACAATACGTCATTGAACAATTTATTTATTTATTTTTTAAATGCTAACTTTTATAATTTCGTTTGTTCTTACAAGTAGTCTACTTAGAGGACTACCAGTGAAATTTTGTAGCGTTTGAAGTCAAAGTTTGAAACAAATATACTATTACGTATGCCATACGTTCCTTAGCACCTCTAAATTGTGTAACTCTGCTGCCCTCTAGCGGTAGGTACTCCAATGCAAGCGACGCGAGCAGAAGAAACGTGCCATTTTTTGCGATGTCCAATTGGATACATAAATTCATGTTTTAATGTGCAGGTGAACCCAAAAACATGAGACATCAATGTAATCGTCATAAATATTCGGGAAATTATGTACAACTGTTTTTAACTCTCTTCAGGCAACTAACTGCTTCCGCCTTTTGTCTATGATGATTTCGATTCCTATGTATAATTTGGTTGTTTCCGCCGGAAGCTGTGTTGATCGGGGAACGCTTTAGCGGCGCACATTTCGTGTTGTCAGGCTTCGACTCACGAATGAGCTCGCACGCATGTGCGCCGCTTGTTGGACTTGAAACGCACCTTTAATGAGCACACCTGGTCAGCAGAGTGAGGTATATGTGTGTCAAAAAAGGAATATAAACGCAAACGAAACTACGTAACATAAACCGTCATTGATTTGTTTTCATATTTTCATCAGATTGAATGTATTTTTCTGCTTGTTTAGTTTCACACAGCCGAATAAGTATAAAGGACATTTTTGTTTTGCTTTGTTCGTTCAGGACTGTACTGTGGGACCAATTATCGATTAGGCACTTTTATGAATACACAATTTTAATTCATGTTTTTTATTTTATTTTATTTTTTTATTTATTTATTTTTTTGCATTTTCTTTTCTTTAAAACCTGTAGGCAATACAAAAAAAGTCTGACCTTGGAAACTTCGTTTCTTTTTTTATTTTTATTTTTGCTCTAATTAATTGTAATTAGTGTGATGAAAAAGTATGTGAACCGTTTGGATTTTCTTTTTTTTTGTTGACATTTCTGCATAAATTACTCATGAATTGTGGTCTGATCTTCATCTAAACGCAAAAAATAAACAGTGTCTGCTTTAACTAATACCACAAAAACAATTGTGTTTTCATATTTTTATTGAAAACAACCTTTAAACAGCCAGGACAGGAAGGAAAAAGTAAGTGAACCTCCTAATCAGACTCATCAGAGTCAGGTGTGAGCCAACCCGGAGTCCAATCAATGAATCAAGCTTGGAGGTGTGGTTTAAAGCTGCTCTGGCCACTTGAAAAAACACACTAGGTTTGAATTGGATCCTATCCGTGCCTCGTTCAAAAGAACTCTTAGAAGGCAAGGCCTACTATTAAGAATTGTTTACTTGTATAAAGCTGGAAAAAGTTTCCAAAGTATATCTAAAAGTCTTGATGTACATCAGTCCGCAGTGAAACAAATTGTCTATAAATGGAGAAAGTTCAGCACTGTTGCTTCTCTTCCAAGGAGTGGCCTTCCTGTAAAGGTGACTGCAAGAATGCTCAATGAGGTCAAAAAGAACTCTAGAGTGTCAGCTGAAGACTTACAGAAGTCATTGGCTCATGCCAACACCTCAGTGGAACAATTTCCCGTATGTCAAACATTAACCAAGAATGGGGTTCATGGGAGATTACCAATGAGGAAGCCGTTGCTGTTTTAAAAAAAACCATTGCTGCACAGTTGAAGTTTGCTAAAGCAAACTTTGATGTTCCACAGCACGACTGGCAAAATATTCTGTGGACAGATGAAATCAAAGTTGAATTGTTTGGAAAGAAAACAACGCGATGTGGGAAGGCAAAATGGCACTGGACACCAACATCCAAGCCTTATCTGAACTGTGAAGCATAGTGGCGGGAGCATTGTGGTATGGGTGGGCTTTCCTGCCACAGGGCCTGGACAGCTTGTGATCATCAATGGGTAAAATGAATGCACAACTTTCTGGAGCTATTTTGCAGAAGAATGTGAGGTCATCCGTCCAACAGCCGAAGCTCAAAAGAAGATGGTTGCCGCAACAGGACAATGATCCAAAACACAGAAGCAACCCAAAAACAGAATGGCTTCAGAAGAAGAAAATACGAGTTCTGGAGGGGCCCGGTCAAAGTTCTGACCTCAACCTGATGGAGATGCTGTGGCATGAGCCCAAGAGCACAGAGATTCACAGCAGACATCTCCGAAATCTTGAACTGCAACAGTTTTGGATAGAGAAATGGTCAACAATGTATCGTGATAATCGTGCACGTCTGATCTGCAACTACAGGAAACGTTCGCTTGAGGTCATTGCTGCCAAAGGAGGGTCAAGGGTCAACCAACCAGTTATTCAAGCCAAGGGTTCGCTTACTTTTTCCTCCCACTGTACCTATTCTGAGAAATATGTCGGGGACTCGGTTATGTTTTGGACTTACCCTATGTGCCGGATGTAGCAAAGCGTCGTCATTTTACGCAGGCTACAATGAAACTGCAGGATTATCAAAGCAAAATGCGCTACCCAGTGTCAGACGGCTTGGCCATGGTTTCTTATTTTTCCCACAATTCAACTCGTTTTTGTTGTTGTGGTTTAATGGAAGGGTCCCAACAGTTTTGTCCACATGTGCACCTCATCTGTACAGTATAAGCAAAATGGAGGTCTTTTCTTCATGCTAAATTCCATGTGCCCCTTCCAGGAGGCTTGGAGGACGTCGAAGCTCTCTCAAGCGTGCGTTCCGAGCTAATACACACTGGAAGCATGAGCAGTCAGTCAACAGGTAAGAACCTTCCAGAAAGCCTCCTTGCTATCTATCTATCTATCTATCAATGACATGTGGGACACTAACCGTCGTAGTACTCAGGTTGACCACTAGCCGGCGGCAACGTCTAACAAGTGCACAGAAGCCTGCTTGTCGATTTAGTGGAAAATCGAAGAGCTCAACTGGCCACATCACATTTCCACTCTAGAGCTCACTCCCTTTCAGATTCAACACCACCCCTTGAATTTGGCTGTGACCTGTCATCAATACATTTTCCGATATTATTATCCTTGGTTATGCCTCTCGATTTGCACCCACTGATGAAACGTGACGGTATTATTCGCACATTTACATGTCATTTCAAACCAAAAATCTCTTTAATTCCTATCACGCTTCAATGAGCAATAGAAATATTATGCATAGATATTGTGCATCACATGCATACACTACACGCTGTACATATTGGCTGTGTTATAATGATAATTGTTGTTGTTGTTGTTGCTGCATCAAATATCACCTAAAAACAACTTGGCTCTCCAAGTACCAACATAATGACCAACATTCAAAACAGTAATGTGGTAGGCCTAAGTGTTCACTGAAACTGAGTTGAAAAAAAGTATGTAGTAAATGCAAATGTCTTTTACTTTTGTATTTTAAGTTAAAAACAACTGAACTGTTCTTAAAAATGTACTGCACTTGAAAAGTAGAAAAATGTACTGTACTGGATTACGAAAAAAAAAGTGTCACTCTAATATGTCTGATTGTATTTCACGTTTGAAATGTCGCAAATGTTATTTTTTTTTAAATGATTGAATTCAGCGGTTCTTTGGCGTAACGCTGGAATTGGGGTCACCGGGCTTTTTGGAAGTGAAAGCGACTCCTCGGGTGCCGGGCGACGACACACACACACCACACACACACAGGTTTTCCCAAAACTAACTTGAATTATATGTTGTGAATAATGAATCATATCCATCTATGTAAGACGCCGATCGCGTTACCGGCTTCTCGCAGCAACGATCCACAATGATTTCACGAGGTTGTAAACCCCCAAAATATCAATATGCAACACTTTAATTCTATTTTATTGAACGTATTCCTGTTTGCAGACGTTTGTTGCTTGTCGAAATTGGCTGTCAAATATTTTTTGCTCAGACCAACCAATTGCATGCGTCCCTATTTATTGATTTGGTTTGTTTGTGTGTTCGGACGTTCCCTTTGTGTGCACTAGAGGGAGCCACATTCCCATTCGTCACTTGACCTCCCCCTTGTCTTTTCTTTTTCAAGTTTTAAGATTGTATTCCTCACACCCTGAATTTGCCAACCCACTCTATTGAATTCCTATGAAACGAATCTATATTTATATAGATTTTGTTTCTAAAGTGTATATTCACGTCCGGTATAATAAATTGTCCTGAGCTGAATTTTAATGGGCTGTCTACAAATACCCATGCGCGTATGAATTAAAATCCGTCCTATTTCCCGTTACAAACAACAACAAAAAGGTAAAGTAGGCTGAATAGCCTCAATTGTGCAGGAGTTCAGGGGGCCTGCAGGGTGGGCAACTCGCGGTATGAAATGGAAGGTGGGCTTGCGTGTGCAAACAGCCCCGCGGCGGTGGAAAAAGGTTCATGCCCGGGTCCATGTAAGGAGAAACCGTCCGAGCACCGCGCGGACATTTTAATTAAGACGACGTGCAAAGGCTTACGCACTTTTTATTAGGAGTGTAACTTTGCCTCACAGTCACTGTGGACGATTTCACGGTGTGCATTGAGGCCCCCCCGCCCCCCCACCACACTTTTTTTTTTTTTCTTTCCTACAAAAGTATCACACTGAAGTGTGAGTCTTGCAAGAAGAGAAAGAAGCCCCCTAATAGATCATTCGGCTCAACATTGATGACAAAACACCGTTTGGCTCCCTGACTTTTTCAAGCCCACCCCTGAACACATCTTCGCAATTCTCCGCCCAAGGTTGCCTTTAAATGGCCTCCCTTTTAATGAGCCGAGACCGGACTTTGATCTCAGCAGCCATCTGCTAGATTGATATTTAAAAAAAGAATAATCATAACAAAAAAAAGGAGACAACCAAAGAAAAAAACAATGAGTTGTGGTGACAATTTGACATATTTGGCTGATATTTACGCATTTGGTGGATAAGTCGCTCTTTCCTCATCGGATTGTTGTGACTCGACGTGGGCCTGAAGGGGGCTGCCCCCCCCCCGCGCCCGCCCTCTTCGCCCCCCCGGGGGCCCCTGCCACACTTGCTATTGGACGCCGGTGGCCCTGAGCGAGGAGGAGCCTCACTGGCAGCAAAAAGGAGGAAAGAATTTAACTGCGCAAAAGTCCTGCGTGGTGACGGATGTCCAAAGTGCAGAAGTTTTCCAAACGCTCTGCGATGGGGACGGCTTAAAAACACGCAAAGCTTCTTCTTTTTTTTTTTTTTTTTTTTTTTTTTTTTTTTTTTTTTTTTTTTTTTTTTTTTTAAAGTTATTAAAAAGGGAGCTGTGATTAGTTTTTTGGCGGTCAGGAACCGACCTTTTTTTTTTCTCAGGGGGAGAAGCCGAAGCCATGCAGGCGCGCTACTCCGTCTCCAGCCCGAACTCCCTCGGCGTCGTGCCGTACATCGGCGGCGACCCGGGCTACTACCGAGCCGCGGCCGGCGGGGGATACGCGGGCATGCCCGCGCCCATGAACATGTACGGCCACGCCGCGCACGAGCAGTACCCGGCCGGGATGGCGCGCGCCTACGGACCGTACGCCCCTCAGCCGCAGCCCAAGGATATGGTCAAGCCGCCGTACAGCTACATCGCGCTCATCACCATGGCCATCCAGAACTCGCCCGACAAGAAGGTGACCCTCAACGGGATTTACCAGTTCATCATGGAGCGCTTCCCTTTCTACCGGGACAACAAGCAAGGCTGGCAGAACAGCATCCGCCACAACTTGTCTCTCAACGAGTGCTTCGTCAAAGTGCCGCGCGACGACAAGAAACCCGGCAAGGGCAGCTACTGGACCCTGGACCCGGACTCGTACAACATGTTCGAGAACGGCAGCTTCCTGCGCAGGCGGCGGCGCTTCAAGAAGAAGGACGTGCTGAAGGAGAAAGAGGACCGGCTGCAGAAGGACGCGCCGGCCCGCCAGCAGCAGCAGCAGCAGCAGCAGCAGCCGCAGCAGGAGCAGGCCGGCTCGCAACCCGTCCGCATCCAGGATATTAAGACGGAGAACGGCACCGTGACGCCCCCGCAGGCCGACTCGCCGTCCTTGAGCGCCGTGCCCAAGATCGAGAGCCCGGACAGCAGCAGCATGTCCAGCGGGAGCCCGCACGGCAGCATCCCGTCCAACCGCTCCATGGTGGCCATGGAGGCCCCGGAGCAGCAGCAGCAGCAGCAGCACCACCGCCAGCAGCAGCAGCAGCAGCAGCAGCAGCAGCAGCACCACCACGGCCAGGCCTCGGCGCAGGGCTTCAGCGTAGACAATATCATGACCTCCCTGCGGGGGTCCCCGCAAGGGGCTCCCGAGCCGCCCCCCGCGAGGACAGGCATCGCCCCGTCGTTGACGCTCAGCTACTCGCCGAGTCAGACGTCCGCGTACAGCTCCGCCTGCAACCAGAACTCCATCTCCGCTACCTCCAACGCCACCTACCATTGCAACATGCAGGCCATGAGCTTGTACGCCGGCGAGCGGGCGGGCCACCTGGCCGCACCCGGCGCCGCCGTGCAGGACGAGACCCTGCCCGACTACGCGGTCACCGCCGCCGCGTCCTCCCTGCAGGGCCACGGCGGCCTCAACTCGGGCCAGGAGGGCCACGCGCACGCCCACCAGGGCAGGCTGACCTCGTGGTACCTCAACCAGGCCGGGGACCTGGGCCACCTGGGCGCGGCCTACCCGGCGGCGCAGCAGCAGAACTTCCACGCGGTGCGAGAGATGTTCGAGTCCCAGAGAATCGGCTTGAACAACTCGCCGGTCAACGGGAATAACAGCTGCCAGATGTCCTTCCCGCCGGGCCAGTCCATCTATCGCACTTCGGGAGCTTTTGTCTATGACTGCAGCAAGTTCTGATTCCAACAAGCAAACACAACAACAACAACAACAACAACAACAACAACAACCTGATCGTGAAGTCCCGAAGTCCCATTCAGCGCCCCCCCCCGCCAAATCAATCCTTCACCATCCTCACCAAAATGGACAGAACGCAAACAAACAAACAAACAAACAAAAAAACCACCATGTTTCTAAACAGTGTTACCGCAAATAACACGTAAGTCTCTCTCTCTCTTTTTTTTTGCTTAATATGTACAAAAAAAAAAAAAAATGTCTCTTTTTTTTTTTCATTTTTCATGGACGTGTAACTTGCATATAGTAATTTATTTCCAAACTGTAGCCAGGATATTATGGACCAAACACACGCACACACACACACACACACACACACACACACACACACACACACACGCAACAGTGTTTCCTAAACTGAATTACTAAAAAAACAAAAAAAAACAACAACAAAAAAAAAGTGTTCCATTATAAAAGTGACTGAAGGAACGTGTATATCGCCGTATACTATTTGAAAGATTCATCATATGTTGAGAAGTATTTTTATTTTATTATTATTATTATATTTTTTTTTTGAAGGATTTTTGCTTGTTTGTTTAATAAATGGTCATTTTATGTGAGCTTCAGGCGTTCTAAAAGACTGTTTTCTTGTAGGCTTTCGAGGCAAATTCGTCACTCTGCAGCCTCAAATCGATGAATAATTCTTACATTTGAAAAGATGAAATGAACGATGCGTCAATATCGCAACGTCATCTTCAACATTTAGAAGTCACTGGTAGGCAAATTCCTATAGTTTACATTTAACTGTCCGCAATTTGGATCTTTTACGCATGAATATTAATGGATAAAAGTAGTTTTGGATGCATCTGCTAATATAACAAATATTATAACATACATGCTAAATATATATATAGTCCGCTCTTGTTGAATGCTGCTCATGGCTGCAACAGCAAGCGCAAAATGTCACATTTGACTGTCACACAAAAATTAAATAAAAAAGAAAAAAAAAGCCGCAAAAGTTTTGCTTCAGAAAAGTCATCAAATGATTTATTGGTTGCGTTCAAATATGAGACAGCTTTATTGTGACAATAAACAACAAAATTGGTGGGAAAGAAATACGGAAATATAGTAAAAAATAAAATAAAAATAATAATAATTCATCACAATCAACGTTTTTTCTGGAGTGATTTTATTTTCTAACGCAATATAATCATTTCGCGGTAATAATGGAATCATACTAAATACAATTTAGAAAAAATAACTAACTAAATATATATATATATTTATAGGGCAGGGTTGACATTTATACCCAGTGCATGAAAATGCGCATTGATATTATTTTGGTCAATCGGAGCAATAATAATAATAATAATAATAATAATAATAATAATTAATAATCATTTTTATTTTGGGTAATGCATTTTTTTTAATTTTAATACTAAAAAAACAGTACACCTATTGTCACAGTTGATTTTTTTTTTTTTGTACACGTTGATTATAACTCATTTGAAATGTGCTATTCTTGAGTATTTGGTGTGTGTGCGCGCGCGCGCGGCGCCCTTGTAGGCAAATTTGGCGTGATCCTGAAACCAAACTCGTGTCGTCGTGACGTTGACGTCACAAGAAAAAAGGTTGCGAATTCTGTATATTCTCGTTGAACGGACTTAATGGCAGCAAAATGGTGCCAAATGAACAATCGGAACTCAGCCTCCCACAAAGTCGTCACGTGTCCTTTTCTGTCTTTTTTGCCCGAATAACAAACAAGCGTCGTGTTAGTCCAAAGATTGATGGCGCGTTCACGGAACAGTTCCAGGTCAGGAAGGAATCAGAATCCAATCAGCGCGCTGGAATCTTTTTTTTTCATGCTTGGGGGTCAAAGTGGAGCGTGACGGGCCCCAACAATACACCAGGACCCCCAAACTTTACACCCAAAAGGAAAACTTATCGACAATACTTTCTTCAATATCAACACATTTTGGGGCATCACTGACATTTAAACAGTATTTCTATTTTAGGCGGTCCGAAGCGTCTGGGGACCCCATCCCCATCCCCATCCCCATCCCCCCCCCTCCTTAACCTGGAATGTTCTGCGACATTCCTGAAAAAGGCCCAAACTGGATAGAGAAGACAAAAACGCCTCGTTTCACTTGAAACAATGACTCCACCTTCATATCTCGTGTCCTGCTTACAAATATATATATATATATATATATATATATATATATATATAAACGTGTTTGGTGGCGTTAGGAATTACATATGTTGCAAAAGGCATTAAAAACGATGAAATAAAATGTTAGAATACGTTATGTGGTCCAGTATAATCATAAGAAAAAAGAAGAATCCAATACAGGAATTAAAATGGGGGGAAAAAAAAAAGTTTTGTGGTGGAAGGCATTAGAAATAACAAAATGTTGCATGTACATATATATGAAATTGGGCAAAATATGAAATCAAAATAAAATGTTATGCGCAATAATAAATGGATTTAAAAAAAAAGAGGAAATGAAATACATTTAATTGCAATGTTATCAGGAATTCAAAAAGAATGAATTCAAACGTTTTAAGGAATTCGGCATCCTTGCACACAAAGCAACAAGAATATCTGATCTTCTTTGATCAAATCCTAAATCCTCAAAGCAATATTATGCACGCTGGCACTCATATTCGAATTGCGGCAATTTGAGCATTTCAGTTTGGAAAATGGGATTTCCATGGCTTAAACGTGCAAAATGCACAAAGAAAAAGAAAAGACACAAAGTCTAATTTCGCATGCCAGAAATATGGATGAATAAAGATTAGCCCCCCCCCCCCCCCCACGCGCTGTGAATTATGATTGACTTTATTTACATTTTGATGATGAATGAAGCACAATTGAAGGGCTGAAGAAGGCGATGCAGACTCTCGCGTGTACTTGTCATCTCGTTGGAGGGTTTGTCGCGTGCACGATGCGTCACTTTTGCAATCTGGTGGGGGGGGGGGGGGGGGGGGGGGGCGTTGCACCTGCGTGACCCACTCGGCCCCGTGCGAAATGTTTTTAGTTGCGGGTCAGCGTGCTGCATCTCTCCGCATCTGCTTCCAATTCCAAAACGGAGGCCGACGACGCGCTGAGGCCCAAACCGGTCGAAGGTTCGGACGCGCGCGCGCGCACGCCCAAGACAAGTTGTCTCTTCAGCCTCACCCACTAATCATTTATTACACCGTGATATATATTCCAATATCGCGCAAAAGATGATTTATGTCAGCAGTTCCATTCAAAGAGTACAACTCTCATATTGAGATGCAGTGAAAGGAAAGAGTTGATCATTTTTATTTCGATATCTTTTTGATGATTGCAGGCTGCAGCCGACGAAAATCTAAATTCACCATCTCGAGCTGCAATTTCAAAGTTTTCATGGCACAGCTGAAGTATAATTATGCCAAATGGTGGAGGCGTCATATGTAGTTACGTGTGGCTTTTAGTTTAAAATAAAAAAAAAATCCAAAAATGCAACGCACATATGTGAGGAATTTCACGCACATACAAATACATACAAAATAAAAAGAACATCTCCAAAAGTGATGGTCGAGCTCAACCTTGATTCACTCAACTATATTGAAATGAAATGCAACTAAATGAAAAAAAAAACAAAAGGAACATAAACCAAATGACATAACTTAAATGCAGTAAAATGAAATGAAATTCAGTCTTTTATTTATTTTTATTGTTGTTGTTGGTGTTCTTAATGCCATCTGAAATGGAAGCCAGAACTTAAGGAAAGACTAAATTGTTGTGTCAGCATACGAATAGAGCAGCTCACGTGCACGCGCGTCCTCATCGGCTGCAAACGTCAAGTGCGTGCGTGACACTTTCAGAGCCCAGCGGCCATTTGAGACCCAGCTGCAGTTGGGGGGGGCGCGGGGGGCGCGGGGGGGGCTCCTCTTGTTTGAAGGCTGGGAAAACATTGACAGAAACATTTGAAAACATTCACATGAAATCATTACAAAGAAGAGCGCAATGAGTGCCAGTCAAAAAAAAAAGAGTCCACAAATGCTTTCTATCTGGATAAAAACGGCCTTTAGTTTTGTGCATGCAGACTTAAAATAAAATAAAATAAAATAAAATAAAATAACTCAAAAACAGTTGCGGGCTTATTCATTAGCATTTTCCACGATTATGCAATTTGCAATAAGTAAAGGACAAATATTGTACACAGGTGCATCTTAATAAATGAGAATACTGTGTAAAACTGAATTGATTTCATAGTTGAATTAAAAAAAAAAAGTGGAAGCGATATATTGTGTAGATTCACCAGAGTGAACAATTGTATTGTTTAATGTTGTATAATTTTGATATTTTACAGCTAATGAAACCGCAAAATGCATAATCTCCCCCCCCCCCCCAAAAAAGTCCCAATTCATTTGAATATGAAATATTTTCCTCCGTGTGTGTTTTAAAGAGCTCGCATCATATGCGGCTTCCACTTTGAAAGCAAATCAACTTGGAGAGATGCAGCGGTCAAGGACGAGATATCCACTTTTACTACCGCATTTTTGAGCGAGTCCGTTCGGAAGCCTTTGGCGCCCGCTGGAAAGAGGTGGGCAAGGTGCATGGAAGTGACCCGTTTGACAGCGACGGATCGGACGGCGGGCCAGAATGTTGCTTTTGCTCCGAAATAGAAACGAGACAATGCGGGGATGAAACTGTATTTGTGCGTGTGGACACAGGCAAAGTCATCGAAATGCCTCGCCGAGCGTCAGTGCCAGCAAGAAGCGGCCGACTGCAAAATCTTCTCTTTTGTCCTTCGAGCGTGCGATGTCGACAACAGGCCAACTCCTCCATTATTGCCCGCTCCTCTTTGAATTCGGAAAGACGCCCTGTGTTTGTGTAAGGAAAAGGGATGGATGTATTCAAAATAGTTCCTATATAGTTTCGAGTTTCTTTTTCACTTAGCAGACTGTGAAGAACAATTGCAACGTGTCAAGTAAACGCAAAAATACAAACCAAATGATTGTAGCTTTAATCTACAGAAGCTGCCTGACTCGCCTTCGTTAGTCTTCGTACACAGCCTGGACGTATATTTTTTCATAGCTTGCTTTCCGTATATACCTGAACTACTTCTTTTATAATGCTGTGAGAAAAGTTTCATGGCAAAAGGGGGACGACCGTGGTTGAACCAGGCAGGCCACGCTGTCAGGGGGAAGAGGACGGGGGCGGCTTTGTCGGGTGGGCGCCGTCGAGCGTCGGCGGCCCCCCGCGTGTACCTCGGCCGACGTCACGCCGCCGTCGCCGTTTGCGAGGAACTTTCTGGTGCGCAGCGGAGAAAGGAGCGAATCAGACAGTTTAATCACGTGATTCCATTCAGTACGTACGCTCAAAAATGTGTTGGTTTGAATGACAACACTACTGGAGCCCCCCCCCCCAAAAAAAAATCAACCGAAAATGCTCGCTGGTACCCAATTGCACACTAATCCAATCAAATGTAGCCTGCTTTTATCTTATCTATCCGTATTCTTGCTCTAGCGACTCGCTAGCTCGCTAGCTCTCTATCTGCCTCGCTATCTGTAGCGAATCATTTTCTTTCCTATTGTCCGTATCGCATCTTATCTCTAGCATAGCACATCGTATCTGTATCATATTTGATCTATGTGTATGGCATCACATCTGTCTGTACATTATGGCTCAGTATCGTACGTATCATATCTGTCTGTATATCCATCGCATCGCATCGCATCGCATCGCATCGCATCGCATGTCCTCTATCCGTGTGTCTTCTCAACCGGTACCTACTCTGCACCTGTTGTATCCTATTTACCGACATAGCATCACGATCTCTGCATTGTATTCATATCATATCTATGTCGTATTTATTTGTGTTGTAATCTGTCTATAGTATTTTATCTCATCTGATCTCATGGTTTCGTTGTGTAGGGTCAGGCTTGATCTTGATGGCAAATCAAGATCAAGTAGATTATGATTACTAATATTATTGAACGCTTCACATAACTGTATTAGAAACTGCATTCAAGGTGCTAGGTGGGGGAAAACCCACTCGGTTTGTCCCAGCTATGAAATTGAAGCAGTGCCGCATATTGGAATTCCTATCCCGCATTCCCATCTGATAACGTCTGACAATCGAACCGATATCGTTTTAATCCGGAAAGCCGAGCAGGCATTATAACGTGTCAGCTGTCCTTTATCTATCGGACAGCGGATCGACGGTGACGCTTACCATTCAAATCCGAAAATGCTTCTGAACTATGTGTCCCCTTGACATTCACGTGTGTGCGCGTGCGCGCGTTCAAGCGTTCAACGTGTACGACATCTCTCTCACTCACTCAAACGCGGATTGTATCGCCTGCAAAAAAGGATCAAGTCCATGAACTGCAAGTTCTTTATTCGTGCTCAACTAAAACACGTACGTTCTGGCGTTAGGACAACAGCGGTCCATTCTCAAATGTCAGCTGTCAGCTTGTGTCATTGGACAACGTTACCTTTGACCCCCGCAGATGAAAGCCCTTCCTCCCGACGGCCTCTTTCAGTGAGCCATTGTGTGCTCCCTGGACAGTTCGTGCATTTTTTTTGCTCCGTGCGCATGCTTGATTGCATTGTGAAGAACATTTGTACAATAACAAACATGAGCAGGGAGAACACAAAAGAAATGACGAGAGACATTGTGGTCCGACTTAAGCGGGGTGCATGTCTACCGATAATCGGGGCAAATTTGATCGAATTCAGCAAATGCCTGACTATTGGATGTTCCTAAAAGATTATCCCGAGTGATTATCCTTGAGTCATTATGATATTTTTTCCCCTCCCCAATCTCGGTGTGAGTACACATGACATGCCAATAATCGGGCTGATGTATTGTTCAAATCAAAAGTCAGCAAAGACCCGATTTTCGGAAGTCAATGAAAGATTTTCCTTGTGATGAGGGATGTGTTCAAAGTGATTTTTCCTCTGCGATCGCCTAAGAAAATAGTCTGGGCTCGACAGTCGTGAGAGTTAAAGTGTCAAACGGACTAACCCGTGGGATGTGTTAAGATTTGACAAATGGGTATGCGTGTAGCCGACCTTTAAGAGACGAACGTGAACTTCTCGTGAGGCGTGCAGGTGTGAGCTGGCCAGATGGTGTTTGCAGATGACGATTATTCTTTTTCTCCGCCGCCGGTATCTGTGTTCCGTCTCCATGTAAACATCCCCAGCGCGAGGGCCCTCTGATGTTTCTTTGCCATTGTGTTTACAGCGACCGGTCGGGCGAATGCGAACACCGAGACAAAGGGAGCGACGATGCACGGCCGAACGCTAACATTTTACCAAAGACAAAAATCCTGCGTGGAAAGAGGATATTTTTTCTTTTCTTTATGAGATTGACCTCTTGAAGAAAAGCTGTAGACTCGTATAAGCCTGTTGGTGTGCTGCCAAACATTCATGTCGCTCTATTTCTGTCTGCGTTGTCTTGTCTTTAATGTAATTCCCTCAAGTGTTCTCACAGAAATTCCTTGGGAAATTGTTCAAAAATTCACCGTGCGTCTGCAAGTCCATTTCCACAAATATAACAAATGCACGTGACTGAAAACACGATATTTTGACATGCCAACTTAAGCTGTCTTTTCTTTTTAGAATTGTCTTTTGGCATTTTACCGTAAATGCCCCAAGATGAATTTTAAATCAATTCTTTAAAAAAAACATATTTCTTGATTCGGATAGGAGGATCTGCCGCCGAATGTTCTGAACTCTTTGTTCCGTGCCACGGCCGAGAACTTGGACGTGCACGCCTTCGCTGACACCATGATGGACGAGTTAGGACTAAATCAACAGCGCCTCTGCTGGTTGCAGCCAAGTAGTGCACTCCATTGGGACTCGGTCGCCTTGAGACAGGAGGAATCAGCAATTGCTGGTTTGCGTATCCATTTGGGGCAAGTCGCCGTTAACCAACCCACCGACCAGATAATGAACACATCCCAGCTAATTAGGAAAGTGGCTTTCAGGTGGATGAAACAAATCTCAATGGGTGCTGTGGAGGTTGGGAAACATGTCCAGTTCCACACATTGAACATGGAAACAAGATGGACCAGAAGAAGAAGAAGAAGAAGAAGGAGGAGGGGGGGAAAAAAGAAGCCATTTTTCAGCATTCGGGGGGCCCGTGGCCACCGAGACGAGTTCACCGAGAGTGCAACGCAAGCACGCACAACCTCCGCTCATTCTGCCAAAAGTTCACGTCGTCTGCGGCGTGCACCAAATGAGATGTAGCGTTCACTTTTGGAAATGAGGCTTTGTCGAAAATGAATCTCACAGAAGCAATCAGGCGCGTTTCCAATCAAACTACACGCAACGCTCTCGACATCAAAGCTCTGAGAGCTCGGAGCAATTGTCTCCCCCCCCCCCGTCCCCCCCGTCCCCCCGGGCTCCTTCCACTGGAGTGTGCAGAAAAATCCCCCCGCACATCAAAGTGGGAGACGGGGAAAGTCATTTAGCATTATCTTAATTGGGCTGCAATTTTAATAATCATCTTACACATTGGGACCGAAGGAGGAGCGGAGGAGCTGCCATCTCCGCTCCCCTCGTCCGTCGGGCCGTGATTTACGATGACTTAATGCTTTGTTTACGCCGCGCTCATAACACAGGGGCCGACTGCGTCAGGCGGGCCGCGCGGTCGGACATTAAAGCGCCGCGGAACGACTCGCGGGCTCGCCCCAGCGGTTGAATCCAAATAAATAGCCAGCGGCACCCCTTCCAAAGTGAGGCTTTGCCTCTTGACATTTGCACGTGGCATTTTCACGCAATTCCGTTATCAAGGGTCCCAAAATAGCCAACCGATTTGATCGAGGTACCGGTCGCGAAACAGGTCGGAGGCGCCGTCGTCGATCGCTATACTCAAACCGTCAATAAGATTGCCAGTTGAATTCCCAATTTGTGTTGCAGTCGTCTCATAAAAGTTCGCTGACTATTCTTGCTGTGGTGGAGATGGTCAATAATAACAGACCCTGTAACTGTCAATTCTTTACGGCTAGTTCATATCGCTGTTTCTTTATTTCGCAACTGCTTGTATAAATACTTTTTATCGATTGACATATGTTTGATATGTTACTTGCTGCGTAGAATGCTGCTGGTCGATTATTCCTGCTGCGAGTCACAATCCCTTCCGTATATATTCAGGAGCTCCTTCAACCAAAATGATTAGGACTAAGAAGTTATTCTATACTTTTTGACTTTTTCGAGACTTATTGGCCTGTCCCTTTTGCAACGAGCCTAACGAAGCAGGACGTTGCAACGTATGTGACTTCCCGCAAACGGATAATTATGCATCAGATTCCGGTGCCAGGTACACAATAAAATGCATCCCAGATAGCGACAATTGCTGTCAACATAAAAAGGGATCGGACAAGTGAGTGTCGGATGTTAAAGTTTACATCCTGATCCTGGCATTTTGTCTTCCACCTTAATAGCGACGTGGGGGGGGGGGGGGGGGGGGGGGAAGACATCATTTGCAGGCACGGGAAAAACGACTGGTGTTTACGAAAACAGAATCACGCATGCGATGCGCGTTGATATTATTGGTTGGATTCAGATGTCAAAAGTTTTTCTTGATTTGATTTATCTGTAGCATATCACTTTTTGGGTAACCTTCTGCTATGGTACCGTAAGTTGTAAGGTGGCGCTAGACATACTTCATTTTGTTGAGACAAAAGGACAAAAAATGAATTTACATATCCGTTTATTGAGTCAAATCAGGTTCCTATTCCAACTAATGCTGGAATGAACTGAACTGAACTCTTCCACTCGGAGTAAACGCGGAGACTAAACATTTTGGGTTCAATTGCTACTTGACACTTGGGGCAGGCCACTTTGACAACAAACAAATGTTTTTTCGTGTTAATAATACATTTCGGTGGTGATTCTAAGAAAAGGCACCCGTGCAAAAAGTACAAATATAAGAAGAAATGTTTGAGTGGTACGTGTTGGCCGAAAGTAAGGGAGCACCAGGAAGTAGCCGGGGGCCAGCGCTGCCTTTATCTCAGCCGGTCGGGAAGGTTTACACAGCGCTAACCTCGCCAATACGGGCGCAGGGCAAAGGGTGACGGACCCGCCGCTCTCATTTCAAAGCAGCTCATCCTGTTTCATGCCTTGCCTTCATTCTGCTGGTTTTGTCGGACTGTTTCATACCAAATGAATGTAAATCTTTTGGAAAAAAAGACAAAAAAAAAGCCCCAAATCTGCTGTTGACCTGGCCTCGCTGGCCTCGCTGGCCTCGCTGGCCTCTTTTGAGCTGACTACCGCAGACGGCTGACTTCATGACATGAGGTAAACTTGCTCATGACAAGCAGCCCTTTTAGGAAAATCCCACAAGGGTCACATTTGATTTAGTTCTGGGCTGATGGGAAAAGTTTCATCTCAGGTGTATAACTTGATCGTTTTAGTTGGACTCAATGGCTTATTTACTACAGCGCAATTTAGATCAGTATAAGATAACCAAGATTTCCAGCATACATATAAGAGTGACTACATGTCTGAGGCAAAAGAAAATAAATGGGCTTCATGAAATATTAACTATTCAAAGAGATATAGATTTTTACAACCAATTTCATTTGAATTTGCGTAGCGACTGTGACCCGTTTTGCTTTTTGCATTTCTCTTTGAATTTATTGTGCCAATGTCATTCTTCAACCCGCCGTCGAGTGAACTTGTCTTTGCAAAATTTGAAATCGTGTGAGCGCGAATTGGCTACGAAATGCGCTGAATATTTTGGGCGTATGGCAACACAAAAGTGACCTCATCTGCGCAGAAGCTGTGTCATCATGGGTTGTTTCTCACACAAAAGGCAACCCAAGTGGCGCGGCTGGAGATGTGGAACGTGTCGCTGTTTTTCTCCTTCCCCGTCTGAGCATTCAAAATCCAATTTGAAAATGCCATTTCCTCCTCCCGCACCAGCGACCAGAGCAGACCGCTGCTACATTCTTATCTTATCAGCCACAACCATCTCCCGTCGTGCCCTAACAGGGAGAAACACAATCGTAATACAAAAAAAAGCCATTTTAGCTTCCAATCACTGCTGCAAATAAGGCACTTACTTCAACGAACGTGCAGCTTCTTCACTCATCAGCTCAGACCGCACGTTGGCTCCGTGCCAAGGCAAAGAGCGGAAAGGAAAACCCCTCTTCTTGCTCTTAATACTCCCCCGACTTCCCCTTCTTTTCCTTCGCCCCCTGGCTCGGTGAGGCGTGATAAGAGCGGAGAGAAGCGGGCCGTCTGGGTCTCGACAGGAAGCGCAAGCGTCGTCCGTCAACGGTGCGGCCCGGGAACAATGACCCGCGGGCTCTCCTGCGGGTCGGCCTTCGGTGTGACTGACGCGAAAACACGTTACGATGCACGCAGTTAAGGTGGGAATGGGACAATATTGCTTCTTGAGTTTTCTTGAAGTAATCCACTTCCCAAACGGACGGGAAGTGATGCGTGTGAGGATCCGCAGCAAAACTGAATGGGATCCTTCGCAATGGATTCCGCTCATGGAATCCTACTGACAAAGTCGCCAAACTACACGAGTTCTTTGGTTTACGGGCCCCCCGACATAACATGTTTGGAGGTTACGAAGGGCGTGCAATAAACCCATTTTTGCAGCAGCAAAGAATATGTGCTCACGCGCCACATGGAGGCCCACTCTGTTACGTCCACATTTGTTGAATGTTTCATTTGTCTTATATTTGCAGCCTCATGCAAATATTGACTGCAATTATAACTCCTGCATTAGCCAGCCTACGAACAGGAAGAGAAGTACGCCATGAAGCGAGGCTCTCTCAGTGGCTTACGTCCCGTTATGCCAATCACACTTAACGATGTTCAAATAGGGTTTGCGAGATCACCCGTTCAGTTCTTCTTCTTATTATTTTGGGATGGAGCCGGGAAGAGTTCAATTTGTATTTGAAAAATGAGCGCAACCTGGATGACGGCTGTCATTACAAAGTTCCTCCGTTCGAAAGGCCTCGGATATGAACCAGAAACCAGCACGGACAAAACAACTCAGTCATTTGCTACGTTGCGTGGGAGTGGGTGCGGCGTTTCATTGCATCCGCCCGTACGGGTTTGTTGTCACGTTAGCGCTTGGGCGAAGCGACGACCCTCTGACTTCAGAAGACTTCTCTTCCAGTCCCGTAAACTCTCCCGCGGCACGCGCGGAGACCCCGAAAACCCGTCAGACCCGGGCTACGGCGAGGGACGTGACGCATCTTCATTCACCGCCACGCGCGCAGCCGCGACGGAGCAAGCATTCCACGGCTTACTCGGCGCTGCAGGAAGTCGTACCCCGATCGTATATTTGCTGAGCGATGGCCGAACACGCCGTGAAAACAAACAAAGCGTGGACAGAACGGCTAATATAATGCTGCGGCCTACAGCACCGCGGTGCAAACCTTCTCCGTTGCCAGTACAAATACATTCCGTCCTCATGCTGCACATACTGAGGATGAAGAATGATCAATATTGCTCCAATAACGACCCTCGTGGCCAGCGTCGTGGCGATGGATCCTATTGCTCCTGTGCAGAAATGTGGTCCGCGTTAGGAAGACGGCGAGGGACGGTGTCGCCGCGTGCGTCGGGGCACGCCGAGGGCATTCGCGCTCTTTGCTCGGAGAGGAAGCGGAGGCTGCTGGATGACATCAGCGCAGAAAAGCGATGCCATTTATCAGCCACCAGCGAACACGGAGACATTCATAACATCCTGACAGGAAAATCTTGTGGAAAATAATCACCTCGGGGCTTCGATAACAACTTGGCTGGGTTTTTTTTTTTTTGCATGGAGAGTGCTCGATGATAGTCGTCGTTCTCTTTCGGCCCTTTCGCACCGAGATTACCAGGAACTTACTGATCATTATTAGTTCCGAAGCCAAAAAGTTCCTGTTGCCCATTGTTGTATTGTGCTGGCACAGCAGGCGAGGTGCGCGGAACGTTGATGGAAACTGCATTGCACCACAACAATAAAGACCAGACCAAATACAATACATTCAAACAACGAGGCAGATAACATAGAGTGTTCCCAAAAGCAATACATATCTGACTAACATGTCCTAGAAGAAGAAAATGAACTCGGCTTATGTTGAAACACAAAAGAAACGGAATTGAAGACTCTAAATTGCCCGTAGATGTGAAGGTGAGTGCGAAGGGTTGTTTGTTTCTGTGTGCCCTGTGATTGGCTGGGGGTGTAGCCCACTTATCGCCCGAAGACAGCTGGGATAGGCTCCAGCACGCCCGCGACCCTGGTGAGGAGAAGCGCGACAGAAAAATGGATGCATGTAGATTTTCCAACTGATTTCACAAAGGTTCACGAACGTTTGGTATGCGCAGCGCCTCTGGCATGAAACGTTTTCCTTTTATTCCTTCCTTTTTTTGGACGTTTTTGTGTCCTGTCCAAATGTGCTTTCCAGTTGGTGTATTTTGATTGAATTTCCTCAAAAATGCTCGCTGCGCACTCCTGTTTAACTGTGTTAGGAGCATATTCAGAATAAAGAATAAACCTTTGTCATTGCTATCGAATGCCGTTCTTCACTATGACAAAAAAAGGGAAAACATTAAGCTAACATTGAACTTCAATTCAACAAACTTGGGTTTTACATAGCTTTAAAAGATTTGATTGGGAACCCGCTGTATTAAGTTACAAATAATGACATCATTTGTCCTTATGCGTAAATAAAATATTGCGATTTGTGAGACTACAGTCCTGATTAACCTTACCTAAACACATGAACGGCCATTAAATGTCATCCCATCAAGTATTTTTAGAAATGAGACAAAAGACGTGTCATTTCCGACCCCAAACTTTATTTTCGGAGGCGCTCCTGTCAAGTCCACGCCGACGTTCCCGCCGTGTAAAACGGGCTTATTTTCACGTATCACGGCATCAAACCTGCGGCCACAATCCACTGACTGGATTATCTTCGACTGGGAGCATCGGGTTGATTGTTGAGCGTTACGTGATGAGGATCATGCATCATCTCCGATGCTGGAAGAGGAAAAAAAGCAAAACAAAACAAGAAAACAGAGGATGAGGAAATGAGCAAATCTTTCCAGAATCGTCTTACACGAGTCCAGAGGTTAGCTGGGCTCTTTCCCGAGAATGTTTTCTCCGGCAAATCTTTGCAAAGTGACCCGATCTCCATCCGTCCGTTAGCTATAGCGCGTGACCTCGTTAGGGTGGATTTTGTTTCTCCGGTCTCCTTGGTGAATGTGGGTGGGCGGAGCCTCCTGTGCTGCACCTGCTGACGACGACAATGTGTTTGTCGGCGCGGAAGGAAGCGACGGATTATTGCATTGCTTTCCTCCATCGTCTCTCACGCATTTTAACATTATTTCTTGTTTCTCGAATGTCGTGTGTGTTGTGTTTATGTTTTGTTTTGTTTTGTCATTGAAAAGGGCCAGGACAAAAATATTGGCACCTTTAGCTTTATCTGTATTTAATACAATCACAATTTCGATAACGTTGGTTACATATGGACATACAGTTGACAAAAAAAAGTCTCCACACCCCTGTTGTAATGCCAGCTTTTTTTTTTGGTGTGTGAGAAAAAAGAGTGATATCATTTCAAAACCTTTGATATGATCTATAACCTGTACAAGTCCATTGATTTCAAAACATTTTTGTCATGTGATTTAACCGATCACATTCAAACTCATGTTAAATGGGTGTCAGCACACACAAAGTGCCTCCGATTAACCCCGAATAAACTTTCAGATGTTCAAGTAGGCTTTTCCTGACACTTCTTTTCTCGCGCTAACACCGACTGCTGTTCGGAACTGTTCATAATTCCCTCCGCCTCGTCTAAGGCCCCAGTTCCAGCTAAAGGCGAAGACCAGCACCGAGCTCCACTGTAGCTTTGGTGTTCTTGTGGCAATGAGCGGCGTTGTGTTTGCGCTAAACATAGCTTTTGGCATTACGGTCCAAAGGTTCAACCTTGTTTTAAAAAAACTCATGTTGGAAAATGTGTTGTAGTCCAGTGACTTGAGCCATGGCGCCCGACCCCGATCGCACTTGTGGTATTCTTTTGTGTAGCGAGCGACGTGAGAGCGGTGTCTTTTTGTCATGTGTCAAAGGAGCACGGACGGCAGCCAAGCCTGTCCGCCCGTCTTCCTTTTTTGACACCCTCAAGCACCTGCCCTCGCTGAAGCGTGGCAGGCCACGTCACGTGCAGAACAATAGAAAAAGGGCCTCTTTCCAGCCGCTCCTCTTCGACCGATCCCAAACCGACGGCCTGTCGCTCACGTCCGTCAAAGGTCACCCCGGCTCGCTTACTCTCCCTCACGACGGACCCTGCCAGCTCGACACGCTCACTTTTTCCTCTCCTCCGTCCCTCCTGCTTCTCTTCTGAGGTCACAAGAGGGGAATATCCCAGAAGGAAATGCCTGAGCTGGGAAGGAGGGGCCTCTGCACTCCCTATCTGCGGCCCCTGTTTCTTTTACCGTGGTCCAGGGTGTTGTAAGGGGCTTTGCACGCATCATACTTCCCTCCTTTTTAGAAGTGGCGTCCAAAGGTAAATATTTATGGAGCACCGTTTTGGATTCCAGTGAAGTTTGGACGTCGTGTTAAACATAAATCAAAACAGAATACAATGATTTGCAAATCATGTTCGACCTATATTGAATTGAATACGCTACAAAGACAAGATATTTCATGTTCAAACTGATCAACTTGATTGTTTTTAGCAAACAATCCTGAACTTGGAATTTGATGGCTGCTGGGAACGTCTGGCAGAATCCCCTGTCAGAAGGAGTTTCAACTCCCACCTCCGGCAGAACTTCACCCACGTCCTCGGAGAGGCGGGGGAAATATTGAGTCCGAGCGGACCGTGTTCCGCGCCTCTATGGCCGAGGCAGCCGACCGGAGCTGCGGCCGTAAGCTAGTGGCTGGGGTGGCGTTCCAACTACAGGGGGATCACGCTCCTCAGCCTCCCCGGTAAGGTCTTCTCAGGGGTGCTGGAGAGGAGGGTCCGTCGGGAAGTCTAATCTCAGATTGAGGAGAGCAGTGTGGTTTTCGTCCTGGCCGTGGAACAGCGGACCAGTTCTACACCCTCGGCAGGGTCCTCGAGGGTGCATGGGAGTTCCCCCGACCAGTCTACATGTGTTTTGCGGACATGCCTTGCGTTCAACCCTGTGCCTTGTGGAGTCCTGTGGGGGGAGTATGGGTTACCGAACCCCCTGATACGGGCTGTTCGGTCCCTGTACGCCCGGTGTCAGAGTTTTGTACGCATTGCCGGCAGTCATTCGTACTCGTTTCCAGTGAGGGTAGGACTCTGCCAAGGCTACCCTTTGTCACCGATTCTGTGGATGACTTTTATGGACAGAATTTCTTGGCGCAGCCGAGTCCTAGAGGGGGTCCGGTTTGGTGGCCTCGGTATTGCATCTCTGCTTACTGCAGATGATGTGGTTCTGGTGGTTTCATCAGGCCGTGATCTCCAAGCAGTTCGCAGCCGAGTGTGACGTGGCTGGGATGCGAATCAGCACCTCTAAATCGGAGACAAATCTCAATCTGAAACATTTTGAAAATGTTGATACTTTGCCTCTGGAATGCATAACAAATCATTTTCCAATTGTTTCTAAATACAGGACGAACGACCGGGTGTTCACCCGCTTAGGTTCCGCTGAATAAATCTACAGAAATACACCAAAATTGCCAAGAACAGCCTGAGACAGTACTTATTAAATCTGCCCAAATTTCAAATGAGACAATGAGAAACAAGAGTCCTGCTCACACAAAGCACAAAGTGTATTCGGCCATATCAGCCTTGGCATTCCAACCTCCGAGCTTGGCTGCAAAGCAATGATTTAAGTCCCTTCCCTCTTGATAAATGAATGCCTCCGCTGTAGTAAAAGGAGGGGGCGCCGAGGAGAAAATATGAGGGACCTGAAGCGTAGCTCACGCAGCGCCTCATTCGTCTTTGCGCTCGTGAGGACAGATGAATGTCTTTTTTTTTTTTCATGGCGGTTCCGTCGTCGAGTGCAGAAGGTGCGCCGTTCACCCCCGTCTGACGGCCGGGGAGGGAAGTGTGGCTCCACTCCTCCTCCTGTATCCATCACAACCACAGATATGCGATGACGCTGCCGAACGAGTGTGCACGTGAAGCATGTAAAACACACAGAATGCAGCCTGTGGAATTTAAAGTGCTAAAACAGCCGAGCTGAAGCATACTTCAGTTACAGGCTATTTACATGCCTCGGTAATTGCTGCTGTTCTGGTTAGCAACAGAGTTCAAATGGGCTCAACACTTAATTTGTTTGTGTATGAGACACCTGATACACTGCCTAGAAAATGTTTACACAACATCTGGCACCCAGTAAGAATCTATAATGTTATACATCTGAAAAGCCTTATATGCCTCAGTAAGTGCCGCTGTTTTGGTTAGCGACCGAGTTCCAATGGGCTCACTGTTTAATAATAATGTCAACAAACTAAAAGACTTCCCAGAAAACATCTGAACGGAAGCCAGGACAACTCCACGCTTCATCCGAGCTGCGTATATGCCTGGGTGGGTGCTGCTGTTTTGGTTGACAACAGAGTTCAATGAGATCAACAGTTAACTTTTAATGTCGTGTCCTATGTGAACGATGGCGAACTAAGGTAATTAGTTACCACACATTTTTTTCGTCAGGGGGCAGAAAAAGGAAGTGGGCAGCAAGATGGGGTACTGGTCAGCACGGTCGAGAAATTCTGGGCTTGAATCCCGGCGCGGGCCTTCCTGTGTGGACTTTGCGTGTTTTTCCCCGCGCTGGCCTAGATTTTCTCCAGGCGCTCCGGAATCATCATCCCGAATTCCCAAAACATGTTCGGTTCATTGAAGTCGCTAAATCGCAGGTGTCAAACTCACGGCCCGGATGCCACATCCGGCCCGCGACATCATTTTATGTAGCCCACGAAAGCAAATCATTTGTCAACTTCCATGAGTCCTGCTAAAAGCGTTGTATGTAATAAATAACGATGTTGAGCTATCACAAGCATTTTTTGGGGGGATCCAAACCCCTTTTACAGTAACCTGAACAGTAGTTGAACAAACTGCTGTCCTTTGATTTCTGATTTCAAAACTACTTATCCATCAAATTGTTGTGCATATGTATTCCTATGACGAGGCGATGAACATTTATACGGTTTCACAGTCATAACGGCCCTCTGAGGCAAACATGAATTTGAAACCTCTGGTCTAAATTGTCCATCGGTGTGAATGTGTGTGTGAATGGTTGCTTGGTGCCACCCACGACTCTGAGATCGAGCGCTTTCGAGAACGGAAGGATGCCACAATGGGGTGTCATTTTAAGGACAGGACGTAATCCGACGTAATCCGTGATGAATTGAGACACAGCGTCTGTTTGATCCGTTTTAGTTATACAAAAGTCCCACTTCTTGTATATTTGCCATCGTTGGGGGACGGTGTATATTTTGGTATGTAACATGGTGAAACCATGGCAGTAACAAACAAAATGTTCTTTATTGTTGCTGTAATCTTTTAATAAGAAATAACACACGAGATGGGTAAAGTCTTCAAACTTAAGTCTTTTAATCAGTACACCCGCTGACCGAAATCCGAGTAAATGTCTAACCTCAGCAGAGAGCTTCTTTTCCCAGTTTAACAGCTGAATCGCATCAATATCCTTTTTTTTTTTTCTCCCCCCCACTCCCCGCCCCCGTCCTCCAAAGGAAAGTGGAGGACGTGACGGGAAAAGTAACTCCTCCAATGATCTACTAATAGCCCGGGGCCAGCCTCAACCACAAGGCTGTCCATCACCAGGCTGTGAGCCTCTGGGTTAATAGTGAACGTTTAAATAACGCTATAGTCCGCTTTACCTGCTGTGGTCATGGCCTTTGGAGCGCTTTTTCTTTTTTTTTGCTTTTAAATAAAAGACCAAACCTGGTAAAAACCAAAAAGGCAGCGCGAACAAAAATGGAAATGGTGTGGATAAACATGCTGACTGTGCGCTTTTATCGTTGAATCTCCGCAATATGAAAATTCCAGTGAGCAACAGATGTTTGCGTTTTTCCTCCTTTCAGCAAAAAAGGCGACCTGCGAGCGCTGGAACAAAATACACGCGGTACGAAGTGAAAAGAGAAAAAAAAAAAAAAAAAAGAGAAAAGAAGGAAAGAAGGAAAGTGGATGAGTTGAGCAGAACGTCTGCGTCGTAAAGCACACGAGCGAAGGAGACGATAGCGGGTCGCCTGCCTGCCTCGTCCATGGCAGCTGTCAGCCTTGGCTCGTGGTTCCCTCCTCGGGGTCAGAGGTCATCCAGCTGTAGCCCCGCCCCCCTCTCCGTCCCCCCCCCACCCCCGCCCTCCCTCCGACGGAGCAGATGTGGTAGGACCACCGTGGTGAGGGCCTGACCACATCTGGCTCTGATTACGGCCAGACAATCCAGCTTTATCAGCGGCGTGCACTTTGCTGAGCTCTGCTATACTCGTTTCTCCCAGAGGTGACGCGTGACACATTCTCAACTCGCCAACGCCGCCGTTACCGCCTGATTTATGCCGCCGCACCCGTGTTATATTGTCGTCGGCCGGATTGGAAACGTCCACATGAGAGCACACGCAAATGTTAGCTAACAAGACACATGTCACGGGTGAACGTTTATGCTCTATTGTGATTTAACGCAGAGCGCTAAATCCCTGCCTGTCAAATAAAGCTAATGACTAATGTCTTGGTGTCATGTAGCCACAACTCCGATGTGTATGTACGTGTACAGTGAAGCCCCATTTATCGTGTCACATACTTTCGTACTGCTTGCTTTTTTCGTCATATAAAATCCGCAACAAAGAGACCATGTTTTGAAACACTTTCAACACATTAAAAGACTTTAATAATTTCATACTTTTACTCAATCTCTCGCTAGCACAGTTCTCCAACTGCTTCAAGCTGTTTGTCAATCCCAGTTGACGTTTGCTGGAAAAACTCAAACATAAAACAAAAGAGAATTAAGCGTTGCATATTTCAACCAACAAAATGTTTAACCAAACCAAAGTCTGCAAGCTTCATGCTAGCATGCAGTATAGTATGACGCCATAGGGCGAGCTCGTGAAAATGAGCATAGAAGTTACGCTAATTTGAAACCGCCAAACAACTGCAACTTTAACACACACAGAGCACACATAACATATATGCACAGAGCATATATGAATATGAACGAATATTAGAACAGCAAAACGTGGCGCTGTAGTACACGAAAGTTCTTCATTACGCTGCATTTATTGCAGTAGACCTCGATGCTGCCCGGCAATTTGCGGCACAGTGTGTTACTTCGCTGATGGCGTGTCAATTCAGACTTGGTTGTGGAGTGTTTAAGCACATAAACAACCGCTTCAAACTATGTGCTATAGTAGGGCATCAATATTGAGCTTCGATATAAAAAAAACTGCAAAATTGCAAGTAGTCGACGTACTACATTCAACATTATTGCCGAGGTCAGGCTGCATGTGAACTATGTCACACTTTGGAGGTTTGTACAAAGGATTCTGTTGCATTCAGGGATCGTTGCTCGCCGTTTATTTTCCCAGGGCGCCTTTCCCATTATTGCCAGCGCAGTCTCTTAGGCTCTGTGTGCCTGCGGTCGCATAGAGGGATATCTCTAATCACTTCAAACAAACACTTGACAGATGAGATGGAATTCCACACATCTGAAAATACCAATCTGAAATCCTGTCCGGCGTGGTCAAATCCTCAAGGAGGTGAAGCTGCCGTGATTGTTTGAACTCCTAAGGTGTGTCTGAGGCTAACGGTTATCTAGCTCCCAAAATGTTTAAGCCACTCACTCAAACGCCCAAAAAGTACTGGGAGCTCTCGGTTAAATATTTGACTGAAAAACACTTCTGGCCCCTAACAATCGAATGAAAAACAGTACGTACGGCGGTAACTGTCACTTCTTGTCGGGTGACCGCGTATTCTTCTTCGTTCCGTGATGTTCGCAACCATGAAAAGTCGTATGACGGGATGCTTGTAAACCAAGGACCCCTGTAGCGGAGCTTGACGTCTTTGAAGATGCGCCAATTGGGAGTATCTGAAGTGTATTAATATCCTCATGTAGGAGTGACCTCGGGTATTTCTTTACCCAACTGAAAAAGAGGACCAAGCATCTAAAAGGGGCAAGACATTGCAGGGGTGAGGCGTTTATTTTTTTCAAACACATTTTATAATCACCCAGGAAACTCATGCCCAACGACATCCCAGTGGCAGCTGGTCAAACGCCACACTTGAATTCCTCTAAGAGACTGTTTACCTGGTTCGCTAGGTGCTGCCATTTTGGTCAGCATTGAACCCTTTTAATGTCATGAGATGTGTTGACAACAATAGTGTTTAGGAGCTGCTGTTTTGGTTAGTAACCGTTACAAATGGGCTCAAAATGCTCATCTGTTCATTTTTTCTTGTAACGTGTAACAAAAGCATCCACGAAGTGACCTAATTGGTCAGTGCACTTTTTCCTCTTTTGGGGTAAAAAAGAAAAAATGTATAGACGAAAGTATATTATCACATGTTTAAAACAACAACAACAACAACAAGTCATTTACATCAGTCCCTTTACAGTATTTTACTGTCATCGCGCCGCACAAGCCACTCTAAAACAGACTTGCATATATTTGGATATTTTTCTAACTCCATCCATCCATTTTCTGAGCCGCTCATCCTCACGCGGGTCGCGGGAGTGCTAGAGCCCATCCCAGCTATCATCGGGCGGGAGGCGGGGTACACCCTGAACGGGTTGCCAGCCAATCGCAGGGCACATACAAACAAACAATCATTCGCACTCACAATCACACCTACGGGCAATTTAGACTCTTCAATTAACCTACAATGCGTGTTTTGGGAATGTGGGAGGCAACCGGAGTGCCCGGAGAAAAGCTACGCAGGCACTCCACACGGGCAGGGCCGGGATTTGAACCCCGGTCCTCAAAACTGTGAGGCAGACGCTCTAACCATGCCGCTATTTTTCAAACTCATTTTTTTTCTGTGCTCTGTGATTAATTTCAAAGTAATTTCTATTGTGCACTTAATACAATAAAGCATCTTGAAACGTGAACTTTTTTTTATGATCCCCAGACCGCCGTGGCGTTTTTACTGGTGCGGCCCACAGTTCGGGATCGGTGGTTATCGCAATATGTTCCACCCTCTCCGATGTGGCCAGCCATCATCACCCACTTTAACCCCACTCAACCCCAACGGCTCGCCCACACTCGGGCCACTCTCGTGGGCTTCCAAATGTCAGGGGTCCCCATTCAGGGCCCTGGCACTCAAGCTGTCACCGCCTTTCACTGCTCCCACTGCTGTTATCTGCCCCGCTGCGACTTATTTGAGCTTTGATACGGGCGCAACTTTATTTTCATTGCTCCTTCGAGGTCATCCAAGGTAACCGCATGACCAGAGGTCAAGATCAGCCGTCTTTCCAAAGGTTAAACCTCGATGAGCACGGCAACGCGTCGATTCGTACAGATTAACCCGCAGCCCAGCGAGCAAATGCTTGAAAATGAGATGGGAGGAAGCAGGCGAGCTTTGCCAAACGGTGAGAGCAAATAAAGCCAATGCTAATTTCGGAAGTTCATTTGCAAACGGCCTCCTGCTGATGCTGAAAGCGACGCGTCTGTCCCCACATTTGCGGTGGCGGGTCACGTGACGATGACCCAAAAGGTTATTCTGTTTTTGAGACGTTAGCACTTCAGGTGAGAACAACAGTTCAATAGCTTCTCCCAAACTTTGAAAGTTATACCCCATCGTGTATATAGTGTATTTCCATAAATACATTTATTATTATTATTGTCATCATTACAAAAAATCTGATTATTATTTTGCCAATTGAAGAAATAAATACTGAATGAAATTGTTTTTCTTTTATTCTGACGAGTCAATCAAAAATGATCTGGGTTTGCTTAAAAAAGGATTAATAACTAATAATTCTTAAAAAAAAATGTTTTTGAAATCAGACTGAAAAGTGACATTGTCCTGAGGATCCAAATGATGATACATAGGTCATTAATGATAAAAAATACAATTATATTTTTAAAACTCTCTCTCTCGCTCACATACAATCATTAAAAACAACAGATTTGAATGCATTCCCTCAATGTGGTGAATAATTTTCTGAGCGTCACTATGCTGCCTAAATTCCTCTCATGATTTACATAGCACAAACAGCTAATGCTAGGAGGATTTATGCAAATCTGCCAAACTGGTTTCACTTTTTTCTTTTTAAGAGAGATTTGAAATCACGTGTTGCCAACTGGCGCAGGAGTTTGCTACTTTTTCAAGGTGTCATCAAAAGCGGCCCAGTTGCTTCAACCTCCCAACATGTGTGAGGGTGTTTTCTTTTTGGGGAGGGAGGAAGAGGAGAAGGAGGAGTGAAGGTCCAGGGGACTGCAGGGAGCTAATTAGAAACCATTCTCTAACTCAGGGCCAAATGGAGCAATTATCTGGCCGAGTGAGTAGATAATTCCCTCCCATTCATCTCCCACTGTCAGTGTCCCATTGCCCACCGACCTGCGCTGAAGATTGGATGCTGCGGCTTGTTGACACCTCACCTCCTCCTCCCGTTTCTTCCTACGTTGTATCACCTCCTTGTATCCCGTCATTTCTCCCATGCTTGTCGCATACCAACGCGGACCCCAAAACCCCCCACGCCCCCCACGCCCTCCACCCTGACAGGATTTATGACTACCACATTTCAGCGTTAGCTAATGAGTCTGTTGGACACTGGTGGGAGAGCTGGCGACAAGAATGATTAATGGAACAGCTTGATAAGTCCCATGCTTCGGAAAGAACCCAAAAAAAGTTGCAACATATGGACTTGCCGATTGAGATCGAATTAAATATGGGGTTGGCGAGTGCGTGGGAAAACCCAAAAAACTCTCCATTCGACAACGCGTGACTTAATACGCTCGATAAGCTTGTTCTTGGTCGGCGTCCAGTATTGTGGAATGCTGCATGCTAATGTTCGCCGCGCCTCGACTCCCGAGTTTTACGTTTCAGTGCGCTCGCGAGGCTGGCGGGAGAGTTCACGCCGCTGACAGGAGCTGCCATTTATGACCACGTGTATCTCACTTAAGAGCCAGACAAAGAAGGCATCCTTTCAACACGTGGGTGCAGGGAACACGCGCTCATGCAGAACTAAAAGTATAACCTCACCAAAGCAAAGGAGACAGCAAGTCGGGACGATAATTTGATGTCAATTCAAGTAAAGTTCTGACGAGAAGCCACAACTTGTCCTCCCGGCTTGAAACAATGATGCAGTTTATCTGCGGATTCTCCCAATATCACGTCACATTCTCGTCCATTATTCGCTTCGCTTTCCAAAACCGTGTTTTCTGTTCATTCATTTTCCAATCAAATGTGTTAACTGTTGGTTTTTAAATCAAATAAATGTACTCTAGCCTCTGTTTTACCCCCCCCCCCCCCCCCACCGCTTTTTTGGTTTTGTTTCTTTGTTTCGAAGTGTTTATTTATCATGAATTTGCATTCAAAGTACTCGCAACACAGCCAGTAACTATAGCCTAACATACAATGGGAAATTATCATAGCTATTGCGGTGCTCTTAATCCATAAACAAAGTATGACTTTAGTGAATGGAATACATCGATACATCGAAACAGAAGAGACGGCAGTACTCACAGGCTTGCATATTCTCTCTAATCTCCTGAAACAATTCGAACTGCTGGAGTTTAGCTTCAGTTTAGTTTGCTGACTTCTTGACATCACCGACCAAATCTAGATGCGCGTGTCACACTGCTGCCAACGGCATCTGTAATGTGTGCAGTTGAGGTGGTTTGTTTCATTATTATTTTTTTTTTTTTTACACATTTAGCGTGTGCGACTTTATGCTCAATGGACGGAATTTCATGGCATGCAATTCGACCAGGGCCCACGTTTGATTGAATTCCTCCACAGACACACCTGCAAAAGCATGTGTCTTTCAACACAAACAGGATTGATAGAAGCTGCGTTGACCTCTTCCAGGGTGAGAGGGGTCAGGCAGGGGCAACAGTTAGAAATGTCTGGTACCAATCTTGACGCCTTTAATGAAATGTTCCCTGTCTCCAGAGACAGCGAGGGCTCACGGGGGGACAGCGCTGGGCCTCCCCTGTCCTCCCGCGTCACAGCTTGCAGACCGAGTTGTCGGACAAGGCGAGGTGTCGCTTCACACTGCAACGTCTTCCTCGCTTCCTCTTCCTGTGCAGCTGAGCTCCCCAGAGGATAAGTGCTGAGGAACCCATATGGGCATATTGGCAGGCTTTCCGTATCAACTACCTGAAAGTGATACCTACATACAAGTATCATTCACAGAAAGTCACTTTTGTAGAAGTCACCTTGGAGAATATTATTTGAGTCCAGCTCTACATTGCTCTCTGACATTTGCACACATTCATGTTGGCTGTTGAAGCGACACAACTTGCGATGCAGTAACAAGTATCTAAGATGATCAGGGGAAATGCATTGACGTGCGCAATTTAGTTTGGAATTGTAGGGGTGTAAAAGTCAAATATAGGAATTCACATACATGGAAGTTCTACTTACGTACAGTTTTGAAGTATTTGTACTCTATTATATTTTAAGACTGCATATGGGTGCGACTGCATTGCTGAATTTTTGCAGAATAGAATAAAGCTTTATTAGTACCGCATTTCGGCAATTCAAGTTTCACAGCTTTTGGAAAACAAGAATCAACATATAGACTGTATACATGGCTATAGTAAACAGAATGCTCCACTGAGCATACGTTACACAATATACAGATGTGAACGCCAAAGTGTACATGAATGGATCCATTTATACATAGTGTGAATGTGGACAGCAGCAAGGATAGTGAGCAACATTGTATGGGATGACGATACACGGACAAACAATACTACACGTTCACATACTGGCACTATTAACTCTCGGTGACAACTTTACGTAGAAATACTATGTGAACAGTTGTCGACAGGATATTGAGAGCAGTTGTGGTGCTCAAGTCTTAGATCTCTGGTGGTATGAATGCATTTTTTTGGGGGGGGGGGGGGGGGGGGGGGGTTGTAGCAACTCCAGGGAACATTCCGGGTATATTCAGTTCGTGCAAGACAACAGCACTAATGCAGCACATCTCTCAATGGGACAAGTCAGCAGATGGACGCACTGTAGTCTTCCTGCTGGCTCCTTTGCTTTGACCATCTGACCTTGCATCACACTGAGAGGCAGGATGTGTGCGCCGCTCCCTCCGAGGCCACACAGACAGCAAACGCTCAAAGAAGGGAGAGAGCGAAATTCTCTTTTTCCTGCTCGTTATTTTCCTCTGAGGAAGAAGTGCACACCGGCGTTTAGTTTGTTTGCGACCGTCGTGAAGCGACAGCCACGTCGCGGAGGCCTGAAAGGAACGCAGGGTCCGGTATGAACTAGAACTAAAACGGTATTTGAAAATAAAGAAATAAATAAAAGATTCACACCGAAAGCCCAAAAAATTGCAGCGCAAAATGTCTTTATTTGAAATGCAAAAATATATAACTATGTGCTTTGTGTCCCCTCCTATGGTGGAAATAGAAATTGAAATTGAAATTGTAAGCGGCAACCACCGAAGCGAATTTTCATGTATGTGATGCATTTTATACTGGCGGGCCTCTACACGAATAAGAGACTTTTTAATGAAATGATCCCTATTTCATCCAATCAAATATTTGACACAATAAACAATGTTTTTCAAATGAAATAGATGATCAACGAATAGACACTGTATATGTAAACAAACAAACAAACAAAAATCAGACAACTTCATACACAAATGGATGAGTAGCATCTTTCAGGCTGTCAATATTCACAAGGAACTAAAGCATGTTTGAAGTTGATTCTATTCAAGCATTTCTAGGACATTTCTGTCATCTCAAGCATTTGATTCAAGCTTTAGCTTGGCCATTGCGGCTCGATGCTCCAGTCTGAGCCGGTTCTTTCATCCACGGATCTACCCTCTTTATTGTTTCCGTGCAACGCGTACACGTATAGTGTAGTTACACTCTAGGATAAGTCGCGAGTCAAAGCAGTCGGCGGCGGCGGCGGCTTGGCGCAAGCGCGATTCACATGCAGTCTTGACATGGAAGGGGCGAACATCCCACGCTATGATGACATCAAAAGTCTCCAATAAGATAAAAAGTCTCGTCGCTTTTTGGAAAAAAAAGAGTAGTCCATCACAGAACAATTTACAGTTTGATTCATAAACCAGTGTTTTATTGAAAGCCTAGTGGTCATCATTTGTTAGTGCATCCTTGTTGAATTCCATTGGCAGCGTATTGCTATTGTAATGTTACACATTGTTGCCTTTCCTGCGTCTGGCTTAGGTTTGAGTCCCAAGTTGTGTCAGGGAGGCCACAGAAAATCATGCGTCCAAATAGTGGACCATTGATCTCCTTGGGGGATATTCAGTTCATGTACTCTCGCTTATTTTAATCCAATAAAGACACGCCTGCGCACACGCACCAATGCATCGGTGCACGGCATGCGTCGAGGGAGAGCTTAAGTTGAGCAGCATCTGTTAGTACATTTACATGCGCGGTTTAGCGGAGCTACCGCTTTAGCTCAACTAAGTCATTTAATTGGAAAAGAGGTACTTGAATTGTCCCATTGTACAAACACTGGAGGAGAATCAGTTGAACGACAGAACGTCTGCTTGCCTTTTAGCTTCTCTATTCTGATTACAAGGAGTCCTCGATTTACGACGGTACTGACTTTTGAGGTTACAAATGCTTATCAAGGTAGACGACAACATCTTCCAACCTTCGTACAAATTTGGGTTACGCCTGCACCCGTGTACTAACTTTATTATTAGAAACGGCAGAGACGCTGCAGCCCAAATAAGACAAAAAACATTAGTCAAAGATGTTTTTGTTGTTGTTGTTGTTGTTGTAGGAAGACTATGATGGCCAATTCCATTTTACACTGGTAGTAATGGGTCAAGTTATAATAAATAAGGAAGTGGCAATTACGCCGAATGGCCACTGCATGGATTTGACATTGAGGGTTTTTTGTATAAGATTAGTGGCTATGCCCCACAGGTAGGATGTGACCTAGAGGTGAAGGAGCCAGATGAAATAGTTCTGAGCATCCCCAACAGAGAGAGCGTCGTGACGGTTGCAGATTGTAATGAACATGTTGGTGAAGGAAACGGGTGATGAAGAAATGATGGGTAAGTTCAGCATCCAGCAAAGGAAGCTGGAGGGACAGATGGCGGTAGACGTTGCAAAAAGTATGGAAATGGCTTTAGCGAACACTTTCTTCCAGAAGAGGCAGAAACATAGGGTGACCTACAAAAGTGGAGGTAGAAGCACGCAGGTGGATTACATCTTGTGCGGAATCTGAAGGAGGTTACTGACTGTAAGGTAGTGGTAGGGGAGAGTGTGGCGAGACAGCATAGGATGGTGGTGTGTAAGATGACTCTGGTAGTGGGGAGGAAGATTACAAAGACAAAGGCAGAGCAGAGGACCATGTGGCGGAAGCTGAGACAGGACGAGTGTTGTGCGGCTTTTTCGAGAGACAGGAAGAGCTTCCAGAAGACTGGATTACTGCCGTCAACGTGATCAGAGAGACAGGCAGGAGAGTACTTGGTGTGTCTTCTGGCAGGAAAGGAGAGAAGGAGACTTGGTGGTGGAACCTCACAGTGCAGGAAATCATACAAGGAAAAAGGTTACCTAAGAAGTCGTGGAACACTAAGAGGAAAGAGGCGAGGCGAAAGGAATACATTGAGATGCGACATAGGGCAAAGGTTGAGGTGGCAAAGGCAAAACAAGAGCCATTTGATCACATGTATGCCAGGTTGTACACTAAAGAAGGAGAAAAACAATCTCTACAGGTTGGCTAGACACAGGGATAGAGATGGGAAGGATGTGCAGCAGGTTAGGGTGATTAAGGCTAGACATGGAAATATGTTGACTGGTGCCAGTAGTGTGCTAGAAAGATGGAAAGAATACTTCGAGGAGTTGATGAATGGGGAAAATAAGAGAGAATGGAGAGTAGAAGACGCAAGTGTGGTGGACCAGGAAGTGGCAATGATTAGTAAGGCGGAGGTTAGAAAGGTATTAAAGAGGCTGAAAAATGGAAAGGCAGTGGGTCCTCATGACATTCCTGTGGAGGGATGGAAGCATCTAGGAGAGGTGGCTGTGGAGTTTTTGACCAGCTTGTTCAATAGAATTCTAGCGGGTGAGAAGATGCTTGAGGAATGGAGGAAAAGTGTGCTGGTGCCCATTTTTAAGAACAACGGTGATGTGCAGAGCTGTGGGAACTATAGAGGAAAAAAGTTGATGAACCACACAATAAAGTTATGGGAAAGAGTAGTGGAGGCGAGACTCAGGACACGAGTGAGTATTTGCGAGCAACAGTATGGTTTCATGCCTCGAAAGAGTACCACAGATGCATTATTAAACCTTGAGGATGTTGATGGAAAAGTACAGAGAAGGTCAGAAGGAGCTACATTGTGTCTTTGTAGATCTAGAGAAAGCCGATGACAGAGTACCCAGAGAGGAACTGTGGAACTGCATGCGGAAGTCTGGAGCGGCAGAGAAGTATGTTAGAATAATACAGGACATGTACGAGGGCGGCAGAACAGCGGTGAGGTGTCACAGATGAATTGAAGGTGGAGGTGGGACTACATCAGGGATCAGCCCTGAGCCCCTTCCTGTTTGCAGCGGTGATGGATAGGCTGACAGATGAGGTTAGACTGGAATCCCCGTGGACCGTGATGTTTGCAGATGACATTGTGATCTGCAGTGAAAGCAGGGAGCAGGTGGAGGAACAGTTAGAAAGATGGAGGCACGCACTGGAAAGCAGAGGAATGAAGATTAGCCGAAGTAAGACAGAATATACGTGCATGAATGAGAGGGGTGGTGGGAGAAGAGTGAGGCTACAGGGAGAAGAGATAGCAAGGGTGGAGGACTTGAAACACTTGGGGTCAACCGTCCAGAGCAATGGGGAGTGTGGTCAGGAAGTGAAGAAATGGGTCCAAGCAGGTTGGAACGGGTGGAGGAAGGTGTCCGGTGTGTTATGTGACAGAAGAGTCTCTGCTAGGATGAAGGGCAAAGTTTATAAAACAGTGGTGAGGCCGGCCGTGATGTACGGATTCGAGACAGTGGCACTGAAGAGACAACAGGAAGCAGAGCTGGAGGTGGCGGAAATGAAGATGTTGAGGTTCGACCAGGTTGGATGAAATTAGAAACGAGCTCATCAGAGGGACGGCCGAGGTTCGATGTTTTGGAGACGAAGTTAGAGAGAGCAGACTTGGATGGTTTGGACACGTCCACAGGAGAAATCGTGAGTATGTTGGTAGAAGCATGATGAGGATGGAGCTGCCAGGCAAGAGAGCGAGAGGAAGACCAAAGAGAAGGTTGATGGATGTCGTGAGGGCAGTCGGTGTTGGAGAGGAAGATGCAGGAGATAGAATAACACGCTCTGGCGACCCCTAACGGGACAAGCCCAAAGGAAAAGAAGATTGTTCTCAGTCTTTTTTTAATGTATTTAAAGACAAAACACAAAATTGGCTTACCTGGAACTTGAAGCGCATAAATGAACTTTTGATAAATGTTGGAGAATGTGGCACGGCAAGCTAAGATCGTGAGGCAAACAAAAGCGGTTGGAATGAGATGGCGACTCTTTGTTTCAATTAAATATACATTGTGTAATGGTCTTTATTTTGTGTTTTACTATAAAGTGTCAATCAACAGCTCGAAGCAATAAGACGTTTTTGAATCTACAGCGCTGTCGTAAACTTGAAACCGCCCACGTCGGTGCCCTGTTCATTGCTTCCCGTGGAGCAGACAAAGATCTTTGTGGCATTCGATTGACTATTTGAACGACCGCATATCCTTTTCCAAAGCCTTCATTGATCTGGGTTCATTTGGGGTTTTGGAAACAGAAAAAACATCCCTACAGCTAGTTCATTGCACGCTGTTTGTAACCTCAAAGTCTCATAATTATGGTCAATGTTTTTTATTAACAACACTTGTAGACCATGAATATAGAACAATCAAATGATTGGCCGCTAAGTGAGCTAGCCTTCTTATACCTTGTGTCTCAATGAGGATGCTTTTGTCCTGCCAATCAACGTCTGATCACATAATCGCTGTATTGGCAAAATATGGCGATAATGTCGATATGAAACGTTACACTCTTTCATTGTGTGGAATAATTTGACCCGCGTCCAAATTGACCGCAGGAGAAGATACCGCACGAGGACCCGCATGTTTTGTTAGCCAAAGCGATGCGGGAAGTGCTCAATTGGGGTGTGGACTAAACATGTTCAATACGAGCATTGCTCTCATTAATTGTTTTGCCAAGGACTGAGTGGCTTGTTACTCGATGCCCGCAGTAACAAACCTCCAGCGGCCTTTTTCCCAGAACTCCCCACCCCGAGGATGCACTTTACCCCTCAAGCTCCACCACACCACAGTAGCTCTTTGAATGGACTTTCCAGACCACAGCTTAGCTCAGCTGCTCAGGCAATCACTGCTCCTTTTTGTGTGTGTGTGTGTGTGTGTGTGTGTAAATTTACGGTGAAGTTTGACTTTGCGGATACGTGTGTTTGTTTGTGCGAGCTGGCGTGGAGTGTGTGATCTTTCAGTGTGCTGCCGGGACTTCCTGATTGTCACCGTAATGAAATAGCCCCAACGCGTCATCCTCTGTTTGACTTCTGGATGTGTATTTAGGCCACATTTCTCTATTTATCCAACTCTATTTTGATTAGCTGAGCAAATGTCGAAAGATTAATGCCGAAGCTGCTAGGCCCGTAAAATAAGGTGTATATTTGTTCTGGCACCCCGCGGAACTATATAACGCTAATCCCCCTGCTTTTCATGTTCAAACGCTATTTGCGATTGTGCAAAACAGTGGAAGATTTTGGTGAAGACGCAATTATTCAGCAGGGCGGCGTGGCATGCGGGGACACTGCTCTCAACAAGTCCTTTCCTCTGCTATTAATTGAAACATTTCACCTCACTCGTGCTCCAAGAATGTGGGCTATTTCGCTGTGGAAAGTGGAAAACATCATCTTTCTCCCTTTATTTGACATCTCTCAGCCATCTCATGACGTGAACGCGTGAAAGCGAGGGGTCTTAACGGAGACTTAGGCTCAGCCAGTTCCCGGCCTCTCATCTTTGGAGTGCCTGCGAAGGTGCCCGAGTGCACCAAATCCTCGCTTCATTTCTCCATATGAACTCATTTCCTTGCGCCGCTTCTCGAGTTCACGGTAATGTAACCCGAGGAGAGCGCGCAGCGAGGGCCTCCGGGGGGCCGCGAGCATCCAAGAGCCAGAGAATTAACCCCTTGGGTCAACTGCATTATCCACCTCTATTTATAGTTAAACTTTAATTTTTAGTGGGTGAAAAAAGGCAAAAAAACAGGATTACAGGGGTCACAGCGTGAGATTTGCAGTTAATTAAATCAATCGTGGAGATTGACAAAATCTGTGCCTTTTCTCTCTCTTTTTGGTCACTTAATTAGATTATACGCAGTGCCCCAGATCCTTTATTATTTTCATTCGGAGGGCATATGACACAAAGGAGTATTAAGACCACATTTGGGAAAAAAAATGAAATATATTTTTAGAAATAATATAGGTGCCAATCTTACAAGAATACTCATATTTGTATGTGGACACAATCATAATCTTAAGGGAATAAAATCTTTAAAAAAAGTCATATTTTGAGAAAAAGGTTTTCTTTCTGAGGCAAAAAAGTCTCAATCTTAAAAGTTACATTATTTCGACAAACGTTTTCTTTTTTTTCGAGAAATAAATTGGAAAATTTGCAGAGTAAAAGTCATAAAATTCCGAAAAAGAGTTTTTCTTCAGAAAGTCAGAATGAATACAAAAGCATTTCATTTCTGAGAATAAAATCCTATTTTTAAAATGGTTCTTTTTTAGGAAAACCTATATTTCTGAGAAAAAAAGCATTATCTTAAAGAATACTACTATGTATATTTCTCTCACCATACATAATAGCTTCAAAGCCATGATAGTGACGTTGATGTATTTCATTATTCTCCTCACCATAAAGGAGTGTAACTTGAACTTGGAGTATACCACTTTGTTCTTTCTGTATGATGATATATATTTTTAATTTCCATTGTGGCCCTAAAACTCCTTTATAGAAAAGCACCTTATTTCGAAATGTTTGACTTTGAGAATTATGCTGATAGCGCAAACTGCATTCAACGATATAACGACTATACAGTACTTCATAGGAAAGCGCTTCATGTGTGGTCACATGACTGATTGAATTTCTTCTTTTTTCGAGAGGAGGATTACTATATTGTAACACTCTAACAGAAATATACCATAGTTGTTCTTGAAAGACAAACGCATCTGTGAACGTCCACTTTGAAATCGAGCTCTCCCGCTTATTTCACTCTCGTTACAAGGAAGTGGAGCGGCCCAGTGTGCTATATTTACCCAAACGTCACCATAGGAGGGGACAAGTCGGCCGCAAATGCATAAAAGCCTTAGTGTAGTTGTTTACGTTGCATATCTGCCCACCGTTGCCTTCCATACTGTGATGTCCCGCCGCTGATAAAGGCCTTACAAATGCAAACTCAAGTTGAGCAAAGAGAAACGTTCCTGTTGTTAAAACACTTTTGTGTCAAACTTTGCACATGCATCAGGATGAAGGGCAAACGGTCAATCGTGTGGGGGCAGAAATAATGATACAGGTAGCACCTTCCTGAGGTTCATTTGCACATCTTTAATCACCAAATCACAAAAACATTTCTTTTCTAAAAAGCACAAAGACACACAACACACACAGATGCAAAATTCTACATACATTAGCTTTATTACGTGAGTGAACCCCGCTCCAAATTGTTCGTGTTTGCAATGAAACACAATGAACCTGTGTTTATCGTGCGTGTGACATAGGGAGACCATACCAAACAACATTTATAAACACTCGCATGCTTTAAATGCATGTAAACCAAACAAAACATATTCTAACACACTCGTTAAAGTGTTCCTTAATGCCTGTTCTCACTCTCCCCCGCGCACAGTTCTCCGAAGGAAGAGGCGCAGCATGCTCGCTTCAAGCTGTTTGTAACTCACTGTTGAAATTTATTGTCCAACTGACATAAAGCAAAAGAGAAATAAACCTTGTATATTTAAACACCTAACGTTTCAACCAATCCTTTGTAACTTCATCTAACCAAAGCCTGCTAGCCTAATGTCTCCACGTAATGTGAAATGTTGTAGAAGCGCTACTGGAAGTTAGCATAGATGGAGTGGTCATTCTAAACCATCAAACAACTGCTACTTTAACCCACATGGAGCAAAATTACAGCAATACTCACAGGCATACAGATACAGTATATATCCAGTATTTTCTCTGCTCTGTGGGAACAATTCTGATTATTGGAGATTAGTTTGGGGACCTTCTCTGCCCTTTCTTCTCGCTATGAATTACATGCTACATGTCTTCCACTAAATGCGGTACTACACCACAGGTGCACAACTCTGTATACTGTAAAAAGGCATTCAAAAAAGAAATGCTTGAAAATCATTGAATAGTGGGGTTGCCAATGATGAAGTGCAATGTAGCGGTGGCTCACTGTACTGCATCTGACTTTGGTTTTTGTCTGTTTCCATGTCCATTTTAAGTGACACATGGCTGGCTGATGGAACACACAAAAAATGCACATAACTCCTCGAGCAACAATACAGTTATTTTATTAATTGTCTCTGCTTTCGCTGTGTGTGTGTGTGTGTGTGTGTGTCTTTTTTTTAAAATTTTTTTAATATATATTATTTCCCCCTCCTTATTCTGTTATGACGCATATTCCAATTGTGCTACTTGAGAGCAGTCACTTGAACCATGCAGTGTAAATCCCGCCAGGGAGGCCCGGGCGCTATTAGAGGTCATTGTCAGTGTAATGCAGACCAGGTGACACCTCGGGTGAGAAGTGAGCTGCTCATCAACGTGCGAGCATGATAATGAGCACACGTGGTAATTACTCCAACACTGTTCTTCACTTCACCAATGCACTCCACCCATCTCCTTAATTCAGCTCACCCCAGCCTGAGTAAGGCAAGCCCCGGCCCCGAGCACAAAGGAAGCCTGTGTGAGGTGTTCGCCCGCCTCCCCCCGTGCGAGCCCCCCGCGCCCCCTCCGCCCCAAACAGTGTGGCTGATGTGCTCCATTTGCCGGATGACGGACCGAGCGGGACGAGGCAAAAGTTCACACACCTTGCCGGCTCGCATGGCAGGGAGGGCGGCTTGACCCCGCTGAGCCGCCCCTCGGGGGCCGCCTCCCGTGTGCTGGCATTTGAATGGCTCCCTTTACTGACACCTCTGTTGTCCTCATGCCGCCGCTGCCCTGAGATTTCAGTGCAGCGCCGCCAGTAACCTGCTGCAAAAGTAACACAATTGCAGTAACCTTTTGCTATGATGTGGTAATATACGGCATTGCTAATATATTAGAAGCTCAGGAGCACCAGTGACAATGCTCTAGGTTTTGGACCTATAAAGCATACACTCATTGCATTCACTCAATTTGCACATATTACTCCTGTGACTTGGCATAGTTTGCCTGCACAAATTTAGAAAGTTGAGCGGGGGAAAAAAAAAATATTATTTTGATAAAATAGTTATATTTGGAGAAAAAAAAATGTAAACCAAAAACAACAAATGGGATTTTTTATTTTTTTTTTTCAGGGAAAAAGTAGTAATCTTTTGGAGAAGAACCCACCACAATTTTAACAGTAAAATCCGCTGATCCTGTTCATGGTTATAGGAAAAGTCTTGAGGCCACAACTGGGCAATTGCAAAAAAAAAAGCTTGGCAATGGCAGCAGCTAGCGGAATCTCGCTTATACCCGGAAATGTGTATTTTGCTTGTGAAAGCTCGTGAGTGATGCAACATGAATTTTTGATTGGCTGTTACAACTGCGATATTTATATACAGGTATTATTTATTTTAAACACAAAGTCTGCTTAAACTGAAGATATAGAGCCCCAATTATCAGATGTGTCTGAAAGATTGTCCTGAAAAATGAAACTGTTGTGTTTTAGGAGTGATTTATTTTTTTTCCCCCCTCCCCAAACTCATTGGGGCCGATAATCGTAAATGTTAAACATGGTAAATATTTATGATGGCAAATCCTTCAGTACATAGATTGGTTTGTATTCTTCTACGACGACTAGTCTTTTTTTCTTTGGATTTTCCGTCAGTCTGGATGGCCTTTGGTTCCATGCTGCCTCTCACAGGTCAGTCTTGGTAGTACAACAGCCGTCTGGTGCGGGGGGTGGGGGGGGGGGGGGGGGGGGGGGGTGTCAGTCATGAGTCCGCCATGACTGTCTGTGGCGATACGCTTATGTGTGTGTGGTGTGCTGTGTTGGACATCTCGAGGGTCTCAAGGGTCATCCACTAAATGAGAACAAAAAAGAATGAAACTATCATGGTTTGCTTGTACAGGTATTAAAGGATTTCCCCGTTGTACCTGTACCGCAAGATGTGTTTTCAGAGGCTACATTTTCCAGGACGTCGGTGCGTACAAGCGCATGTTTGACTTTTTTAATCAGTACACGTTCAGCCGCGTCTGGGTGGGAGGTTGTGACAAGCAAAACAAATGGCAGAGCCACCACGCTTCCTCTTTTCCCACAATTCAGCTGTCTCAGTGAAAATGATCCGCTGGTGACTGAGCACAATTTGGCATCCCAGCCCCCACGCAACACACACACACACACACACACACACACACACCGCTGCCACCACCCTCCCTGAGCACACAGACACCCACCCTCTGACCCCGCACATGTGCACCGCCCTCACTTTACCACCCCAACCACCCCCCTCGTGAACACACTCCACTCCTGCCCAGAGGAATTCATTTTCTAATTTTCCTTGACTGAGCAAACAATACACACGCCTTAACAATGTTGACATCTCTAATGCCTTAAAATGCAGTAGTAATGGAGCTTTGATTGCTCGTAAGTGGATACACCATTACAAACACGGAACTCACGCTGCTGCTGTCCTCCCAACGGGTTCATCCAAGAGGAAGGATGAGGAATTCTGTCAGGACCTTACAATTATTAACACCCAGTTCATACAACATTTCATGACAATTTGCAAATGACGAGATGTAGGTGACTCACTGCTGCGGCGCCGTCTGTTATACGCTAACCCAGCAGTGACACCTTAAATGCTTTATATGCCACTCATTTAACTCCAGAAAATGATTCTAGTACATTACAATACTTGTTTTTAAGTAGACCACACATATTAATATATATCCATTGACAGTTGTGAATCTCTTTCCTTTCGCCAAACCAGACTGTCACAGTACCAAGACTGACCTGTGAGAGGCAGCATGGTGCCACAGGGCATCCAGACTGCTGGAAAATATCAACACAGAAAAGTAGCAGAAGAAGAAACAGAAGCTAGGCTAACTGTTAAGCAAAAACAGCTGCCTTCCACAAAAGAGAGCAATTAGAAAATAGTATATAAAAGCGTTTTACTTTTTGTATTAATCGAATATTTTATCCCCCCAAAACAGTTGTCCAGTCTTTACACAAACAGACATGACTTGCCGTCAACTGCAAAAATATTTTAATTCAAGCAAAACAAAACAAAACAAAACAACCCAAAAAAAAAACCACCACCACCAACACACTTATAACTTATTATTTGAATGAGCAGAATGTATTCTCTTAATGATTCCCTCATTTTTGTTTTTATATACAACATCTATCTCTATATATATATCTGCAGCTAGTAATACATTTGTGTTCAAGCCATTTTATGCTGTGGCTTTTCTCGCCGGTGCTCCTGTGGGTTTGCGCTCCAGAGAGCAATCAAGCGCCTCGTTCGCAGTCTGTCACTCCCTCGCTGTGGCGCTTAGCGCACAGTGATGTCAGCAAACTGCGAAACCCCGCTTTGTATGCCCAACTCATCGTTTAGCATCAGTCAGTTTGTAGTCAGGTGCAAAAAAAAAAAAATCAATGTGGCAAAGATTAGTGCTATCCTACACAGAAGGCTAAGACACACGGTGACATTTGGTTTTATTCAAATACTGTGATGAGGTTCATCTTTTGTCTCCATGCCAACTACGCATTGCTTTCTTTCTGTTCTAACAATACCAAACAAACGAGGGACAATATTAGCACTCACTATCCTCATTGGCAAACAGTTTAGCTCCAGTTCCATTGAACTCTGCTTCCCATGCCACATGCTTGTTTGACAGCATTCATTAACCAATGTGTCTCATTCTGTTCTCAAGGCTAATTGTTAGCCAAGTTAACAGCCGGACAATTAGAATCATCCATCCGTCCATTTTCTGAGCCGCTTAGCCTCACAAGGGTCGCGGGAGCGCTGGAGCCCATCTCGGCTATCAACGGGCAAGAGGCGGTGTACACCCCGAACTGGTCGCCAGCCAATCGCACAATTAGAATTAGAACAGAGTACCTGTTTGATTCCTCGTGCTGTCGTAAAGTCAGGCTCCGCTGAGGATTTACAAATCCGAATAAATAAATCTTCTGCACAATAAATCAGTCGTATGGTTAACATAATAGTTAAAAGGAGCAAGCCAGTTGATTTAACACTTTTATAGTACAAATTAACAGACTGGAAACATGGATAAGAGACAAATATATACTGACGATGTTAATATAAGGAAAAGTAGTTTAGCACTTTTATTAACAGCCATGCTCTTCTACTTCAAGTTTTCTGCTCCCCAAATGACGTTTATTGGCTTTAGCACGAGAAACATCAATCTATCTTTTTCACTCTATGTATGTTGAATGTTTTGAAATGTCCAAGTAGACATGAATTCATGACACGAATGCATCGATCCCACTCAGCGGAGCGATAAGATATTTTGACAGAGGCTCCTCGGTTTGCGAAATTACATACGACATTTTGAGGTTGAGAGCAGCGTCCAGTGAACAAGAAGCCACTCTCTGTTGCCACCTTACTGTTTTTCATTTCATTGTTTTATATTTATGCTCATACAAAATATTGACTGTAATTATGAAGCGGAAGAATGTGTTTTGCCTACGGAGATATTTGTTCAAAACATGGCGTTATATAGTAAAAGATGTTTTCATTGGTTGTTTAGCTACAAAGTGAACCTTGTCGCAAAACTCAAGGTCAATGATTTTGATTGAAAAAATTCTGCTGTCAATATGACTTTATTGGACAGTCATGTCATGAACTTCACTTGTATTCTCTGGCTCCCCCCCAATCTTCGTCTCCATGATGATTGTGTCCCTCTTACCATAAAAATCATCGGTTTCTGCCAAAACGAGCCACCGAGTGACTTATACTGGCAGGGAGGTCGAGACAATCCTGGTCACAAGCTGGTTTAGTGACCCACACGAATAGAGGGGGGGGGCTTGGAAAGGTCCATACAATTATTCCCATGGTTCTTATTCTGGGCAGCGAGCAGCGTGGTGTCTACAGTTTCCCAGGCCCCTCCTAAAAAAAAATGACACATTCGCAGACCAGATGCTTCAGACGGCCAGCACAGAGCCGTGATTATTAGCAGGGCTCTCTTTTTTGTCTCGGAGAAGGAGGCGGGCTATTTTTAAACCATGGTGAAAGTTTGAATGTCCTTCCACCCACCACCGCTGCCAGATATTGCAGGCTTCCAGTCGAGGGGGGCTGGAAACAGCACTGTGTCATTACTGCCAGTGGCACGTTTACTTACCCTCACTGGCTGTAACCCCACCTGCGGAATTCACAATTGATGAGTGATTGAGAATCATGCACCATTGTTTCCCCCCCCGCTCCTTCTTGGCTGGCAGTGATTGCACGTGGCATTCCAAGAAGCGAGTCCATTTCCCATACATTCCTACATGGTGAAGGAGGAGGTTCTCCAGCAGAATGAGGGCTGTCAAACTGAAGAACGGCAGCGTCTTAAACTAGAGACCAGATAAAAGAACGTCCTACGTCAGGAATCGTCGCCGCTTGAGCTGGCGTTGAACCGCGACAGACATGGGAAGCGAAGCGAAACGGTGCGATTGTGCACTCATCTTCTGCTTTTCTACTTACGAGTGGCTCGGCGTCGTGAAAACAAATGATGCCTTACACGCACGGTATGCGAAATACATTTTTTTGCGAACAACAATATAATCCGGGATCTTGGTGCTTTACATTTGGCAGTAAACGCGCTGGAAGCTCTCGTTTTAAATCCTCTGATCTTCTTGGGCTTCCTATGCAGTGGGTGGAGTCCCAGGGATTTGGTTGTGGGGTCAGACAAAGTGGCATCGCAATAAAATAGCTAAGAATAGCAGGCTCCAAAAATGACAACTTTTGTCAGGAATCAAAACAAGATCAATGAATGATTCATCCGCCATATGCACTTGCATCAGCTGCAAATTGTGAAAAGGATCTTGGATCTTTGGATCTTCATCGCCTACAGGAGGACGGGTTAAGCAGGTTACACAGATACTGACTATCGGAGCACATTTGAGCATTTGATCGAAGTCATCAAAGACGCTTTCATGCTGAGTATTTGACACTGCCGACACAGCGAGTACAATTCAAATGTGATTGGATCCAATGTAGGGAAACAGAAGGCTTGCCTATCTTAAAAGATGACATTCGTTGGCACTGTAGTTAGCTCATTTGCAGCACAGTACGCTAGTGGTTAGCACAGTGCCTCACAGTTTGGAGGTCTCAGCTTCTGTGTCGAGTTTGCATTTACTCCTACTCCCAAAAACGACGCACGTCAGTTTTATTGAAGACACTAAATTGTCCATAGGTGTGAATATGAATTGTCGCTTGTCTGTACTTTACGTGCCCGGTGATTGGCTGGTGGCCAGTCCGGGGTGTACCCCGCCTCTGGAAAAGTCAGCTGGGATAGTCTCCAGTTTACTGACGACCCGGATGAGGACAATCACAAAAGGAAATGGGTGGCTCGTTACTTCATTTCGCTCACACAATTTATAACGTATACCTATCATACGATTCCAACCTAAGATGAACAGTGAAGAATACTTATCCTCCCTAAAAAAAAAAAAAAACAAAAAAAAATGTATGTCGACACTCTATATCCAAAAAGACAGAGACAGAAAGTTATAAGGCAATAAATATCTGTAAAACATTTGAGCCCTAACTTCCCGAAACCTGAGAATCTTTACGTGGAAATATGACACTGTGAGTTACCCTTTTTGTCCCAGTAATGTCACCTTTCAAAATGAAATCCATCTGTCGTTGCTGGCGTTCCCAAACGTTGTCCTGTATAGGAACACATCATCACGTCTGATCTTTTCTGGAAACGTGTCCAAACAACAAATCCTTGAGGAATTTCCAGAGACTTATAAAGAGTCACAGAAATAAAGCCAACTTTTGACAATGTGGGAGTAAGGCAACTTTTGACATGCTCATATTCGGGATACAAATCACAAGCTGAGGCAGCCGTAGGCTCGCGGCCCAGCGCTGCTATCGGTCTGCAGAAGGTTTTGGGTAAGATGGATGAAAAATAGGATTATCACCGTCACAAGATCGAGCACAGCTTCATAAAGTTCTCCATAGGCTGGATCTGGAGCAAGCACAGCTACATGTTATGCAAATGTTTCTTTGCGTGCACATGTAAGCGATAAACCCGACTCGCTCGCATCGCTATTACGATGGCCGTCCGCCAAACAACTTGTAAGAATTCCTCCTTCTCGTCAGACTTCCGCAGGCGCCAGCCGCCGCTGTACTGGAAATGACTTCGCCAAGGGGAGTAGTGGAGCGAGAGAGTGAGAAAAAGAGAAAGAGAGAGGCTATTTTAGAAAGACTGCCCAAAAGATATTTCATAAATAACGGCAGGAATGAGTGGTGCATAGGTCAGTGTGAGTTTATGAGTCACCGATGATGTCTTGAATTTGACGGCTCGGAAAATGTGGAAGAGCGCGTTTGTGCATTCATTGTTCTGCGAGGAAGCTAAATGGAAAGGACATGAATCTTTCTCTCCCCCGTTTCCTCTCCTCAGTCACTCTCTCACCCTCTGCCACCTCTCCAGGGGAGGAGGGTCTCCTGAGTTTCTCAGGAATGTTGACTTCTCGGTGCCTCCGTCCCTTGGGGGACGTTGGTAGGGGTCTTGACCCCTCTCCTGTATCGCTGGAGCCGATCAGCTAACTAAGTTAGCATGAGATAACTCAACGCTCCCACCATCTCTTATCCCCCCCGCCCCCCAATGAAGCCTCTCTAACTTCCCTTCCTTTTTGTTTCCTCTCACTGCAGCCTAATATGAGACAGGAACTTCATTAGAGGCCGGAGAACATCCATCATGCTACTGTCTCATTTTTGCCCGTGGCAAAAATGTGTCTTTCGACCCAGTGACGTCCTCAGACTGCACCCAGACGGATGACTTGTCCTTTACCCCCTTTGCGGGCCCTAACGCCCCCGCACGTCTGCCGGTCAGTGCTACAATGCTACCATTATTTAGTTTGACCAATCAGCTACAATAATATTTGTGGCTAGGGGACATATTATGGAAAAGTGACTTTTGAATTGCTTGCATACATTCAATAGTTGGGTAACATCAAGTTTGAAATTGAACAAGCAAGTCAATCTTCTGTGAGTTGTTCAGGTGATTTTTACAGAAGAGCCAGGCTCATTGAAACAACCACCATAAAACTGACAGTCAACCCTGATTTGATCTGACCTGAAACCATCCCACCTTTCAGTGCCCCTTTGGTAAGGTGCCAATCGCAATGCTACGTACCTGCGAATCCGGGAAATTGCCAGGTTGATTTTGGAAGAATCTGTATTTGCTTTTCCCACCGAAAAATGGGCTACTGACAAAAGAAATCAAAACGCTCTCGTACGCGTTAGGATGGAATTTTACGAATAGAATATGTACATAATACTATACAGCCTGTTGACATGTTTACCAGCTCGAGGGGTAGCAAAGCTAAATGTACTGTTTTGTGAAATTTGCATTTTGATCCCGGAAAGAATAAACATTCTTCTTGTTGCCATTTTTGTTGTTGTAACTTTTCCAGAAATGACTTTCTCCAGTTTTACATTAATGGGTTATATTGCCACCTGATAGCTAGCAAATATGTCATATGGAGTGGATAATATTTTGGCCCGAGTCATTTTTAATAGCCTACTTTTCCCAAGAAATGTGGTAACACACTCCCTAGCTATAAAACCAAGCCGATTTTGCAGATATTAAACAATACATTTGTCATGACTTGAAATGCATTACGATAACTAGCGTTAGCCAGCTACACAAATGATGCTTGGAAATGACAAATATCCACAGTGGTTGGCGATCAACATGTTTGTTTGGTCTCGTTTCCAAATGGATTTTATTGCCAGTTGTTTAAATGAAATACGGCCGCCGGTCTCCAAGCTGCCCGTGTGATCCGTCCTGTGACCTTCAGGTTATTTCTCACACTCGAAACTCTACGAGGAGCTCGAGCTGAAAGTGACTGCGATCGGCCTCCTGGGACCGGCCTCCTGTTTGTTGTGTATTTTCTCAAGCCTTTTCTTATTTCCCTGTGAGGTCAGCAACCCTGCAATTTTCTCCCACACGCCGTCCACAGCGCTGCCGCGTCACTGGTCACCCACCTCTTGTTCCCCTCGCATCGCCCGAGGTGCTACGTGAACTTAGAGACACACTTTGTCCCCTCAGTGGGAGAACTTAGAACCGTGTGGGGAAAAAAAAAAAGATGAGCGGGGTTGAGGCAAGGGGAGTAAACAGGAGGATTGGCTTAGCGGAGGAAACATGGAGATTATTGGGGAATTTTTATTTTTTTTTTAAATGTGTCACTTCAGAGAAAATGTTTAGCACACAGGTTGTGACTTTTAGATAGCTGCAGGCGAAGTCGGAGTTATTGGAAGGTCAAAGGTTTGAATGCGCCACTTGAAATCAAAGAAACCTCCATGAACTTCTAACCCAAAATCTGGATTCTCTTAAATTGTGCTACCCTTTTGCTAGCCTCAGTCCATTTGTGCCACATTAGATGCAAAAACACAAAACCTTTTTATTTTTGTTGCCATTGTGGGACCTCAAATTACAAAAGGAACTCGAGTTCCTACCATGTTTGAATCCCCAATTTTTCCCTCGCTTGAGTTATTACCAGTCTAAAGACTAGAACAGCCATCACAGCCAGATAAAGCCTTCTGAGCTTTAACAACATGCTAACATACGAAACTAAACCCAGGGTGACAAAGCTCACAAGTAATCATTCAGTAACATCTGGTTGTTTTTAGCGACTCCAATGTTTTTCTCCGGTTTATGACAGTTCCATCAGAAGACGTTTCCGAGGTTATGAACGATGCGCAATGAACACGTTTGGGCAGCGGCTTAAGAATACGTCGTCACGTAGCGCAAGATGGCAATGTTCATTTACCGTCGTACTCTTTCGCATTGGACTGTTTTAAATTCATAGCCAACAAGTGGCATGTTTTGAAGAAAAAGGTACAGCACGCAGGTTGTGACTTTTAGATAGCTGCAGGCAAGATCGGCGTTACTGGAATGCGGCGCTTCAAATTCAAGTGAAATCTAAGAACGCCTAACCTAAAATCTGGACTTGGCCACCATTGCTCTGGCCTTGGTCCATTTGTGCCACATTAAATGCAAAGCCACAAAAAACCCTGCCTACTTTCATTATTTATTATTTGCATTTTGGGACCAGCAAAAACAACGGAAATGGAATTCCTACCTTGTTTGAATCCAAAAAGTTTCCCTTGCTTGAGCCGTTTATTGCCCGTCTCTTAAATGAACCAGCGGCCTGGCGATGGGCATTACTCATAAGTCCCGACCTTGCCAATTTGCTGCTTTGAGAGCCATTAAGGTGTTTAAACTCAACCATTCATACTGCATGGCCTTCCTTTACGAACATTCCTTTTTGTTATGAAATATTGCCATGGTGATTGGCGGAGAATGTTCAGCCTTGACATCCACCCTTGTAGGCATCATTCAGCGCCTTTCATATTCTCCATTCAAAGGACACCTTCACGTGTTCCCTTCCAGGCCTGCTTGATTTCATTGGGATACGTGTAATTTAAACAATGGCAAAGTTAAGTTAACCTCTGGCAACAATCTAGAGCATTTTATTGCTTATTTTCCCACCACGGTAGGGTGGTATTGGGGAAGTTTCCCCTTGTTTATTGTCACTTGTGGGGGTTGGGGGCACGTTGCACTGAGCTGTTGTGAAAGTCGATATGGTGACCCTCTACTCTCAATCAATGACACGTTTGTTTTTCATGCATTTCTGCATTTGACCCAAGGGCACCTTCACAATGAATGCAGGTGTGAGGTACAGTAGTGCTTATGCCAGTTGGGTGAGCCTGCAGTATTTAGGTCATTAGACATGGGTGCGTCACCCGCGAAAGAAAAACAACTTCCTCCCTATCCCCAGCAGTATCTCTCGCTCACAGACATTAAATCATTCAGTCTAATTGGACTTCGTTGCTAACCGAAACAGAGGCACCAAAAGCACATGAGGAGTCTTTCAGACTCATTACAAAAAAAAAAAGAAATCAGATCATTTGATCTTAATGGACTATCGAGTCGGCAAATATTCCAAAATTGTGTTTTACAATAACGGATGAAGAACTAAAACCAACGGCGATATTGTGATGTGCATATTCAATGCGCATAGAGGCCCATTGGGGATGCCTTTATCCTGCAAAACGTTGCGTTACACCAGACCTCCGTGACCTCCGTGTCACAGGTGTGAATGCAAACGTGACAATGTGGATAATTGCCTGTTACACATTGCGAAGCGCCGACGGAGACCGATGACTTAAAACACAAGTCGGCTTGGGGGCTGTAACATGTCAAGAAGCGCTGAACAATGGTCACACTGAGCTAATGGAGATGCTCGCTTGACCTAAAGTGTGTAGAAACAGCTTTCAAAACAGCACTGTCAATCACAGCCGAGCGAGCGCACACGCACACGCACACGCACACGCACGGGCGTGTCACACATGAGCGCTCACAAAGGGACAGCCGGGCATGCACCCACATGCACACTCATGATTCCTGCACACACCTGTGGTCGAATCTCTGCTCATTGTACAGTAAAACATGCGTTCTTTTGCACAGTTGAGACAAATATATATAAATGAAATCGTATTTCAAGTATATTAAACAGTAACAACTTATTAACAGTATATATTGTAGTCCGTCTACACCCTGCGGTCAATACTAACAGGATCTTGCCTGACATTTTTTTTTTCACAATTTAAAACATATCTGTGGCATGCTTTTGTCAAAATATCCTGAGGATTAATATATACGATACTTCACATTCTATTTCTTGTCTTTCTGAAATTAGCCTGTTTTTAGGGGCCCGTGTTTCATGAAGGAAAAGCGACTGTATAGCCCGCCCCATATACTGCTGAGCCAATGGGGAGTAAGACCCGGTAAAGAAAAAGAAAAGTATTTTCACTGGTGAAGGCAGAACTTCGTACACCGCCGTGTTGACAAATTCACCGGGAAATCAAGTATGTGCCACTTGTCAGGAGTTTACACTGTTTGCTAATGCTAATCCGTGCATCCAACAAAGGTCAATGCAGCTCTGCTTACCTTTTGGCTTTGAGCTACCGGTGGGGGACGTGCGTGTTTCTTCAGTACAGTGCCTCTGCATGATCGTGTTTCAGACGGTGTAGTGGTCGTGGCTTGCAAGTGGATCTGGATTTTCACCCAGCCTTGGTGATCCTAGCTGGCAGAGAAACTCAACAATAATGGCAATAAAAAGTCAATTTGCCATCGTATGTCCCGAAGAGATGACTGTTTAGCAAGAGTTTTCATGTCAAAGCTACTATATTGCAGTCGACATAGTTTAGTATTCGCCAAATCTGGAGGTGCCTCCTTGGAGTCTGTTTTCCGCATCATGCGTGGATGTGTGAGTTGCACGAGTGAAACAACGTGTCTGCTTTAATTACTGCGACAGGTACGGAGCGTTCTCCCGGGGTGGCGCAATCTCGGCTCGATAATCGCAATAAAAGGCGACACGGCCGCCTGGGCTTGTGTAAGGCTACGCGCTGAAACGTGTTACCCGGTAGTCACGTTTGTTTGGATTGTACTCTCGGCTGCAGACTCTCTTTGGGTACACCTGTGCAACGCTTTACTCTATCAATGTCATGTTGTGTTTTACAAGCACGAGATTCCACCTCTGCGTTTAACGCGCTGCAGTCATAAACACAAGGGGACTTTATGAGTGAGTCCAGGTGTGCTATATAGTATGTAACCACGTGTTAATGCCAGTTGGATGACTTGAACCGGCAACATTTAAGACTGAAGTGGGGTACACGTACCGATAATTGAGCTGAATTTGATCCAATTTGGGCAAATTCCCAAATGTCTGAGGTCAAGATTATACTGATTGCTTATTGCCAATTTCCCCATTAAAGGACTTATAAAGGTTATCGTGTTTTATCCCGTGGTGTGGGTGTGTTAAAATCTATATTTTGTTCCCCCCAGATCAGCATTGATTACGGTCAGGGTTGACAATCGGAAATGTTAAACCTGTTCGATATTTGTTATCGAAAATCCTTGTATGTCAACCGAAAGTGAAACGGAACAGTAGCCAATTAGCTACTAAACCTTTTGAACAATTAGCTTAGCTTCTTCTATTTCTTCTTCTTCTACTCCAACTACAACAGCTGCTACTACGGCTACGACTACGACTACGACTACGACTGCAACACTTGTTTTGTTTGTTTTTTTTCCGACAACCTGCATGCCCTGTGGCACCATGCTGCCTCTCGCAGGTCAGTCTAGAGATTTGGTTGAGTGTGCTGTTGTCACCTGGAGTGCACCGCATACTACAAGTGTGTCTAAAATTCGATGATTTCCAACCAAGGTGTTGTGAGAGATTATCAGAGAGGCTGGTGGAAGTGATCCAAACAGTTATTTATTCATTTCAAATAATATCATATCTTTGTTCTATGCCAGTTGGCGTATAGTGACCGAACAATTACATGCTCTCCCATTAGATGGCAGAAGGCAGAAGAAACCTTTGAGTATATCAGCTTTGTGTTCAATTCAACACTTAAAGATGATCTTACTTTCTGTGGTGATGCCGTCTGTAACGACAATTAGCGCTCCTGTAGACGCTTGCGATGTTTATTTTCTTGGCAGCTACGCAACATCTTTGTTTTGTCCAGTCTCCCTCGCTTCCTGCTGTCTCTGAGCATTTAGTTTTTATTACGTTTTAACATCCAGTTTCACTTGACATGAATTGTAGTAGACGTAATATTGTTTAACATTCTTTCAAAAATAAAGTAAAAATAAAGCTACCACCAATCGATGCCTATCTGCAGTTCAGGACCATAATCATCTTTATTATGTTAGAACAGACAAGGAATTTGTCTACAGTAGCTGGAGTCACTGTAGTACTACAGCAGAAAACATACTAGGTAAGAAAAGATTGAATTAGGACACATGTACAAAGTACGGCGAATCATTAATTCCGTTGAATAGATAAATGCCTCCTGGCCACTATTTGCTGTTTGTTGTTGTTGTCTACACTGAATGATGTTGAACCTAATTTATCGGGTTTATGGTGGGCTTCAATTGATTTGAAGTAGATTGACGCAAAGTGGACGCACACGCAGATCCACCACACACGGAAAGTTGACTTCAAATGCTGCCAATCCAAATAGAAGCTGCTAACTGGCAAATAGGAAGCTGCGGACTGAGGCTTCCACCAGGGATAGGGTGCTTTTTTTTTTGGGGGGGGGGTGGGCTGTAAACAAGATCACTATCTGGTGTGTTTATACAGTAATTTGGTGGCCAATTGTGAGGAGATTCGTTACAAATTGAAACATGAAGATCAGGTGCAGCGTATGTGGGGCAGATGTCTTTAAAAAAAATAAAAAATAAAATAAATAATAATAATTTCAATTTGATTTTATTGACGCACTTGGATTACCTTCAGTACACAAATGGCATGCCCGCCTCAGACGCCACCACGTTCGACCTCGGAGCTCATTGTCACTTGTGCGCCTCGGTCAATACCGCATGTGTGCCCATAAACTCTCCGTAAATGTATTTTTGTCACATATTTAAGAAAGTCCGAAGAGTATTTGTAGAGAATCTGCGGTCAGGAGGTGGAGGAGGGAGCTGACTGCACTCCTACCATGGTAGGAGCGTGAAACATCTTGTTTTCATTACTCGGGCTGGGGGGGGTGTGGAGGTAGCAGCCTTAATGTGTGTTTGGCTGAATGTTTCTGAGTGCATGTGTGTGTGCGCGCACGGTGCATGTAATTGTCCACAGGGCGACTCATGCCGTTAACCCTGTGCGGTGCCGAGCGAGAAAAGCGAGTCGAGAGCTGATGACATCCAGATGACACGGGAAAACAATGCGGTCTGCTGACATGACATCGCTAAGCGCCCATTTTGCTCCCGGCGTCACAAGGTTCTGTTCTGTTGCGGCGCGGCGTGTCGCGCTCAGACTGTGACGTATAGCGAGCTCGACCGACACAAAGGGGGAAGAGACGTACGCACGCAGGCACCGCCTGACCTTGGGGCGACCTTCCCGCCGTCACGACAAAACTGCTGAGCAATCTTTAATTAAGTCCGCTTGCGGTATGGCGAATGTACTGTACATTTATTTGGGGTGGTGGGGGTTTCTCGCAAGTCAGTTTTATGGGAGACTAACCGGCCACTGACTCCTCCTGGTGGGTTGGGGGGGATGGACAGAACACACGAGAACTGCTGGAAAGTTCTACGAACTCGCAGCGTGAAAGATTATTACGTTTGGAGACGACATGGCGTCGCATACTGCGAAACCTCTGTGGAAAGCCCGGCAGGCAAAAAAAACATAGAAAAAGGGTACGCACGTTAAGTAACTCCAATATTTAGTGGAGGACTTGAACTGGAAAAGTACCTGATAGTAAAAAGATTCCCCACCCATCTAATTGAAAATTCATGTTCCACTCCAGTACATGAACAAAAGTCTGAGAACATGCTTACCGATTTTGAAAATCGTAACCAATTTTTCAAATGCGACAGACCCCACAGGTGATGAGGAAAAAAAACCAAAACAATCTCTTTCTGGTCTTTTTGCTTTCATCATCTTGAGATGACCGGCACAGCACGTCACAAACACGACCATTATCTCCATCAACAATTTGCGAGTCTCCTCCCCGGAACAGGTTTTCTGTTGTAGCACCAAGACTGACCTTTAAGAGGCAGCCTGGTGCCACAGGGCATTCCGACTTATGGAAAATAAAAAGAAGAAGAGTTGAAGCGCAAATCGAACAAGCTAGGCTAACTGTTAGCTTATCTGGTAACTACATTGCGGTGTCCGACTCGAGAGACACGTTATAAAATCAACACAATTATTTGCTCCTCTATTTGTGTCCGGGATCAGCACAAGCTTCAGTTCAATTCTTAATTGCCTATTGTGCTAGTTCACGTCACAGTCACGGAATCCATGAACGAAAATGTTCTTTAAAAAACAAAAAAAACAAACAAACATATTTCTTACTGACCTGAAACTTCTGGAACAAATTGTGTTAAATCTTAAAGGTTCCACAGTACTTGAATTTATCATGAACAACCTCACATTTAAAAAAAAAAACACAGCGTGAATGTTTGTGTTGCTCTTCTGTTACCAACATCGCTGCAGATAACATTGCTCTCTCCACTTCCTGCGGGCTTTGACTTTTATCACATGTTCACGTGTATGTTTTCATTGCTCATATCTTTTCACGCAGTCATATTTGTCAAACACAAAAAAAATGATAAATGAATGCCTTCCTGAAAATATTTCCCCCCTCATTCTTATCACTTCGGCCTCATCCCCTTGTCACAAGCACAATATTGACAGCCCATCGCTGACATTGTCATTGATAACAAAGTGAATGTGTTTTTGTTCGAACAGAAAGCGTGAATCCTTATCATAAGAAATTTGAAAACAAACCCAAAAAAAAGTCCCCAACTGTATAAATGACAAACCTGATTATTCCAAATAGCTATATCCACTTTGCTCCCGTGGCTCCAAAAGTGGTCCCGTTTGTGTTCGCTGTCCTGCGAGGACTCTTTGAACACAGCAGCAAAACACGTGTGTGTGTGTGTGGAGTGGAGTGGAAGTGTCGGAAACAGGTGCTCCCCCCGTTTGATAGCCTTTATAAGAAACAGACGCTAAGTGCCGGGTGTGTCCATAAACACAGCCAGCACGGGCCTGTGGAGACCACTACATGTCAGCTCCCCCGCTCTGTGGTGCACCATGAAGGGTCTCCGCGCTTTTAGTCTCTAGCACGGCGTCGCGTTGAGTGATCTGCAGCTGCGCGGTACACAATAATCATTTAAAACACCTTTTTGGAATCTGCTGCCATTGTCATATGACTAAACATGCAACAAATATTCCTTTTACCGATATCGTTGACCTAGAATGCCCTGTAATTGTTTATTGAACAGTTACAGCGAAACCTAATATAGAGACGGCATGATCCGGCATCTAATTCTAAAAACATGTGAAACATGAAAGGAATGGTTATAAAAATGCCCCTGACATTGAACGGAGACTTATATTCGGCTCCTAGCCTGTAGCCATTCGTCGCTGACTTTGGTAGGCTAGGCTTGGCACACCCTGGACTGGTCCCTCGCCAATCGCACGGGACAGTTCGACAAACAAGCATTCGCACTTATGGACAATTTTGAGACTTAAGCATGTTTCTGGAATGTGAGGGGAATCCGGAATAGGCGGAGAAAACCCATGCAAACGTGGGGAGAACATGAGATTCTAACCCCGAACCCCAGAACTGCGAAGCGAGGAAGATGTGCTAATCATCTAGGACACTGTACTGCCCGTAATGTATCACAATAGTCATGAAATTGCTCCTGGTGAAAAAAGAGTTGTAGTTTCATTTTAGGATCAGTCAACAATCAAACAACGAGGCAAACATGCCAGCCGCTGTTCCAGTGCTGCTCACAATTACTTCATATTAATAAATACTGTAAATGTCAATCAAAATAGAGCATTGAGTTTTGTAAAAGCAGAGGTTGATTCAAATGGGTAAGGTTGCCCTAATAAAGGTTTCGACCTATTCATTTTTTTGTATTGTTGACTGAGTGTTAGGGTCATCATATATAAATATACAAATTCATATTAAAAAATGCTGAAAAATGCAATTTCATCAACATAGTAACTCACTAGCTCTCACAACACTGTGGTACTTGTGCAACATAACTTCATTCTTAAAGAACAACAACAACCACAAAATCCATCATGAGCTATTAGAGGCTGCAGATGTCAAGAGACCATCCAGCAGAGTGAGACATCAAGGTCCAGCTGCCCCCCCACCTTTCCCGGGAAAGGGTCCGATGCAACCACTTTACTGACGTTCGCGACCTCCGCCCCAAACGATGCCGGCACAATAAAAATAAATCAAGCGCGATGATGTGTTAATCTGCTGCGACAAAGCATCTCGCCGGCCAATTAACGTGTCATATTTTATCACCCAAGTGACACCTGTTTATAATAGGAGGCCTGGAAGGACTTATGTGGCTGTTTTTCTTGCCTGTGCGCCGAGGGAGCGGCGGGGTGGGCTGCTACATGTGGCCTTGTGTACTTCAGCGCCAATACAGCGCCGCTTCAATGACTTTCGGGAGAACCACGCTGTTTATACAGGAGAAATGAATTCGCTCCAACACGTAGATTGGGGGTTACATATGTTGCAGCAGGATTTTATACTGTCCAAATGTACCTTCAAGCATCATCTGTTCTACTTTCTGCATAGGAAATAATTGAAATATAAATATTCTGTTCTAGCGTCAAACTGTCCCCATCATAAGCCTCGATTAATGTAATATTATTGAGAGGATAAGCTTTCAAATTTCAAATGGTGTTTTATTTAGGGCTTCTCAAACGAGGTTCCCCCGAATCCCGGGGGTCTACAAGCCCTAACTTGACCTGGCTCGCACGAGACCCGCCTTCATCGCTGAAATGTTCACGCACTCCGTAACGTGTATCCACTGAGACGCTTCGTGAGCAGGCATCTCGGCAAAGGTCATTTCCTTTATGCAACAGGTTGCCGCCCATATAGCGAACATGCCAGAAACCAATGATAGAAACCAAACATACTAAACCAATGATTTTTCTTTACTTTAAGAGATTAGCCAATCAAAAAACAAAAAACAGATATAATTCGACGTATCACCTTGCATATCCTTCGACAACCTATGACTGTACTGCAGTTTTTTTCTGCTATGTAGCCTTCCTTAGTCGTTGGTTCACCACCATTGTGGGACGACTGTATGTTCAATACCAGATTCCCACACGCTAAAACCTTCCAGTTGTAAGCTGGAGAGACGTCCGGCCAGTGAGTGAAGTGCTATGAACATGCTTCATTTATCAGCGCTGTTTGGCAGCACATCTGCACACTAACTCGCCCGCCGCCACCAACGTCACCGAGCGCGAATAAACACGAGGAGGCCGCGTGTGAGCTGAGGTGTCTGCCCTCTCAGACATAATCACACTGATTAGCTGGTGTAATCTGGCGGGCTGGCACGCCTCCTCCTCCGAGATGGACGCTCGGTACACAGTCCAGAGCAGGCTCGCGTGCTCCTCGGGCGAACGCTTAACATGAGTGCTGCTCTGACTTATGGACTGCGTGTCTGTTTTAAATCAAATCGAAAAAAGATCGAGTGCCATCGGGCCGTCTTAGACCTGCAGTAAGCATATTTTTGATCCTGTTTTTGATGGAATATTGGAGAAAGAAAATGGCTTGCTTGACTTCCTTCCATCGGATGAAGTTTGAAATCCAAGCAGTCAGCGGCTCTAATGCGAGCAGACGCAGCAGGAGGTGGAGTGCAGCTCCGGCCTCAGTGGCGCACTTTGAATCCAACCCGTTGGAATAATCGCACAAGGATGTGGGAAGTGAGATGCCGAAAGCCCAAATGATGCCGCTCTCAATGACCTTACTGTTACCTGCTCAACAACGCCACACAAGCCTCCCCTTTCTGATACCGGCCCGGCTCCCAAACCTCCAATTCGGTCCCGTCTCAGGAACTAGCCTCGCTCTCGTTTCCTGTCTGCGCAACAGCCGTCGCCTGTTTCAATTACGCCCCCAGCGCCTCCCAACTTTCCCTTCACGTCGCTGAACGCTCCTGCTTGCTAACATTTTTCTTTTTTTATACTGTCACATCAAGCCTCCTTGTTGTTTTTCTTGCAAATACCAGGAGCTTCTTCATATCTCCCTCCTGATATATATATATATATATATATATATTTTTTTTTTTTTTGAAAAAGGGTGCAATGTTTTTGAAGTTTGAGGTTTTGGACCGAGAGTGACACATCCTTCCGTTTCCGCTCCCTGAAGGATTCCTACACTCCTCTCCTCTTTCTCGGAATACATATTTAAACATCCGTCTTACCTCTGCCAGGTGCAAAGCACGAGACAGCAGCTTATGTATTGAGTGTGCGTTTCAAGGGTACTTGCTGATAATCGGGGCAAATTTGAGTATTTTTTATTTCATTGTATTTTTTTTACCGCTTACGATCCAAATCAGCAAAGGCCCGGTTATCAGTTGTTTCTCAAAGATACGGAGCAATTATCTGTGGTGGGGGATGTGTCCCAAGTGAATTTCTTTCCCCCGGTCTGCGATTAGCAATGATACGTCTTCAACCTGTTCAATATTTACCGTGGCAAATCATCAAAACTTGATATCGTCTTCTACTCGTCCTTAGTCTCTCATACATCATCATCATCTTCTTCTGGAATTAGGATGCACTCTCATTCAAGTCACTGTTATTTCCCTTTTGGTTGTTTAAGTCCAGGTATGGAAATGGGACAGGCCATCCGTACAATCCAAATGTCGCAGCCCGTTGTCCATTTCCGATCCAAGTTGCCTGTTTGTTGACAAATGGACAAGCGCAAAATTGGCACGCCGCTGTTGTTGATAGTTTGGCATTGGTGGATGTCTGCCCTTCAGTTTAGGCCATTGCAGTTGAAATGTTTTGCTCTCATCTCTGAGGCTATACATTCTTACAGATTTCATATATTTTCAATGATTCATTTGCATTGATATTGTCCTCACTTTAGACTATTGTGGAAACTGTATAAAAGCAAACTTGTTTCCCAATTTTACTTCAAATAAATACATTCGAATGAATTGATGTTGTATGTAAATTCCTGGCAAATTCCCATGCCTCATTTGACTCCTCCACACATCGCTGCAGTCTTTAAATCCCAAATCAATTTGAAGGGGAGACCATTTTCCCACAAGGTCACTTCATTGTAAAAGATTTGAGCCATGATGAGGATGTTGTGTTTCTTTATGTGGTTTTCCAACTTTCTCTTTGCTGTGTGCTCCACAACTGATGATTTTCTTGTGCACTAACCCTGCAGTAGTATATATATTTTTCCTAACCCCTGTAATATACAGTATGTGTGGACATGGCCTTAGTAACCAAGCTCCGACACCACATAAAACACACAAAAAACAACAACAGCTGATGAACACTGCTTGCACAAGAGGAACAATTTAGGAAGGTGTGAAGAGATAGCGGCGAAAACCCCGGTCGCATTCATTACACGTGTTTTAAAGCTGAAGGTCTCACAGATGTCACCCCGTTTCAGCGCACGTACGCGGTCAGATGGACATTGTTCGACTTGAACCGGGAATAATGTGGCTTTTAATGAAAGTCGGAGAGTTCCTAAAGTCCAGACGATGTGGCCAACTCCCGGGAAGGCCGTTAAATGGGAATTTATGTTGCTCGTTGACATTTTGCTTGCACGTTCCAGAGAAATCGGGGGAATTATAAACCACGGTGCTGTTTTTCTCCTCTCCTAGTATGCATTAATGTGGAGAAAAATGCTGCCAGTGTTTTACATTTTCCTTGTTGCACTGTGTGCACACTGCGGACGTAAGGCGCGGGCGGGGGCGGGGGCGGGGGCGGGGGCGGGGGGTGCGGGTGTTAAACCTCTGTTGTAATCCCGCACACATAAATGTCTAATTGCGCCAATTTGTGCGACAAATATTGAATGTCTGAAAGATGTCCTGTTGACCGGACACCCCATTACGTACACACGTACAACTTCCTAACATTCAGTACGAGAGCTGAGCCAAACATCTTTGGAGACCAAACGCACTCCATTCTCAGTTGAAAGACATCGCCTGCACATGCCTGAATTTCATGCATTAGGCTCTGAAAAAAAGGAGGAGAATGTTGAAAAGGTGGTGTTTTTTTTGGATTCTTTTGGATTCTTTCTTGACAGATGCACTAACCCTTCAGGAAGTTGTGTCTAAAACAAAACCTAAAACACCTCCTTGATGGGAGGGATGATTGGTTTGGTTTGCTTTGCTTTGGTTGAAGATTTCCAGCTAAAAGACACCCGCTGTCATTCAAAATAATAATAATAATAATAACTCAAAATGTGTCCAGGTTTTGAATAATGTTGATCTGTGCACCAAATAACAGCTTGGATGAAAGATGGTAAATAAAGAAGTTAAGCACATCATTGTACACCTTCCATACTGTAAACGTACGGTATGCCGGAATTACATCAGTACGATTAGTCATTGAGGCAAATGTGGAAAAATCTTGACAAAATGAAAAGATTTTCATTGAAATGAACTCGACTTTCACTAACTTCATGTTGAGGTATGAAAAATAAATGAATAAAAAAAATCTTATTTTACAAAGCGTTCCATGTACCAAATGATTCATACCCTTTCTTAACATTGACATATCCGATGTTCTAAATGTGTTGTTGATTAGAATGGTTGTGAAGGGAGAATGGTACAAAAGATTGCACCCCAGGATTGCGGGAAATTTCAAATAGTACTTACTGGAATCAGAAGTGCGCCCGACAAATGTGATGTGACTTGTTAAAGACTGTCAAGATGGTTTTGATTCACTTCCAAACTGCTGAACCCTGCAAGAACTGAGACAAAAGTATAAAAAGAATGCACTGGTGGAAGCGACCAATGCTGTGAGAGCCACTTGGGCACCCGTTGCTTTACCACTGGGCTCACCCACAAAATTGTATGACATTAGAATATGCAGTTGTGCTTAATGTATGGCTGGAGAGTTTCATCCAAGCTAAAGGTTTGATGGATGCTGACGTGTAAGTGTTATATTTTCAGTCCAAAGGAGTAGCATGTTGAGAACCCAGTGGATTGATTGACAGCCACGCTGGTGGTGGTCCCTTTGTCCAAATCACTCACTGGCTGCTGTTTGATCATATGTCTCGGACGGACGGACGGGATGACCTGCTGGCGGCGGCTCGGGAACTGTGTGAACTCACGTTAGAAACTTTAGATCACAGAATCAATAGTTGACCTCTCCAGCCATTTGTTTTGCTGGAGAGCCATTTGTACATTGCTTACCAATGCTCGTCTTTCTTATTTCATATTGGAGCTAATTTCCAACAGAAAATAAGTGTTTGGGAATGCAGCATTAGATCCACACCATCCTTAACCCTTAAGGAATCTTAGTTTGGATTTACACTGCAGGTTCAAGTGCCCAGTTCAAATTTAACGCTGAATATCATATTGTTTGGACTGCCTATTTCCACATACTTTACCAGTGACACATATCCGATATAGCTGTGTTCGGGACAGCTCATATGCACAAACGTGTATATTGTATGTTTAAAACCTAACCAAGCAGAGCGATGGGGAAGAGGAATGTTGAATGCTCGGCCTCACCAAGCACAGCTGAGGGCCACGGCCTATAACTTATTGTATTTACTCTACCGAAATGATCACGTTTGGGAGGGAAAGATGATGCTTCTGCGTAAGGGTGGGTGGAAAAGTAGCCATACACAGTTTTATGGTATGACTACATTCTTTTTTTGATTTATTTAAAAAAAATTTTTTATTTAAGGGTAAGTTACTGAACGTACGTAATTTGTATGCCAAAAGCACACAACAGAGTCAGGCACATGTATTAATTAATGAGTGGGGTTGCTTCATGGAGCTTCGTTCATCATTTGATTGAGACGTTTTCGCAGCTTGGTGAAGGGCTTTTGCTCTCCCACTGCACAAAGCAAGGTTCGGTAAAGCATACTCGGAGGAGTTTGGTGTGGAAGAGTGTGGAAGAGAGAGCGCCATAAAACACAAGTGGTTGTTAGTTACCCCAACACATAAATACCCTAATCAGGCTGAATTTGAGCCTAATCAAAGTCAGCCAAAGTCCGATTATTGGTCTTGAGCAATTATCCTGCGGTGCGAGGTGTGTTAAGAATGATTTTGCCTCCCCGATCTACTCGGAAAACAGTCGGTGCCGACACTCAAAATGTAAATGTTAAACGTGTTCAATATATAAGATCCCTATGTGTGTGGTCAACACAGATTTCGGCCAAGCCGCGGACTCTGTGAATGTCGTGGAACGTAATGATAACCAATCAGGAAGCGACTGGAAGCTTGCGCCTCTGACAGGTCAGTTTTGGTACTGTGACAGAAATCTGGTTTGGGGGAGAAGCTTTGCGATTGTCAGTGCAGATATGGTCATTTGTGACGGTCATCTGGCGTGCACCACACATTGCAGTAAGCACAAGTTCCAGTTTTGTCCTCATGTGGGGCCTCTCATATTTTAAAGATTGAGATGTTCAAAATTGTTAAATGTGTCCCAATTCTTTTGTCCATATAGTTGAACATTCTATCTCCAGGTGGTGAACATTTTAGTTCAAGTGCTATACAATGTTCCCCCACATATTCATGGAGTCACCCATTTGCACATTTTTTTTCATACCCTATCCGCCATTAGTTACTAAAAACTCACGTGCCTTCCCCCCCCCCCCCCTTTAAATAATAGTTCCTCTGAAGCATTATTTGGATGGTGGGCCCGAGCGAATGTGGGCTGTTAAAACCAGCGGCGCATAGTTTACCCACCCTTGCTCTAGTCTAAGGGGACCTTAGGAACAGGAGGAAGATTTAAGAGGAGGTATCTTTATGTAAAAACAACTAAATATCAAGTTGAGTAATGTTCCGTACAATCCCTGCAACTCTGACTTTTATCATGACCCTCATTTAGGTATAATATTCCATATCACTGTGGTCGACTGAGAGTCACTGTATACTGTTGTCTCTCCAAATAGTAGAAGAATTCAATTACCCAACCCTGATGTATCATTATACCGCTGTCCAGTCCCTGCAGTGTGCATGTACAAAGACTTATAGTGTAGCAATAGAGGGCTTTTTTCTCTCTTTTTTTCCTCTTCCACCGCAGTGTGCAGACAGACTGACACGGTGGCCAATAAAATCAAAAGTACAAGAACTCCTGTTGTGTTTCATGGTCACACTCGAAATCAATCACTGATGTACAGGGTCAGTGGTGCAATTATGTCCACAGGACTCCTCTGATCACTCCCCTGCACCCCCCCCAACCCCCCCACCCGAGCTGAAGCAGGCGTCTACATCAATACGACACTGGGAGGGCACTTACTGGACATGAGGTTGCTATTGCCAAAAAAAAAAAAAAAGAACTGCATGCAGTAATACTGCTGGAGGTCTCGTTTAACAGCGCTCCTCAGACTCGGAGTGGCAAAAGGGCAAAACCTGCGAGTGGTCTCGAAGAAAGGGAGAAAATTGTGTTGACTTTGGAGTCTCCCGTGTTTCTCCTCATCACAGGAGTGAGGGCTCCAGTGATTTTTATTGGGCGCACGCTTTGACAGTTTGATTTCGACTGTGTACTTCTGACTTTGATGTCAACCCCTGCAATTTTCCACGCAAAAAAACAAAAGCGGTCACGGCGTGTCGGGGCGGTATGTACAATATTTACTGTAGTTCCCCCATCTGCAACATCACACCGTGTCCGGAGAGAGCACTTGTGTCCACGTCTGCGATCGAACGCACTGTATTGTATTAACGTCTCATCTTCTGCTCCCTCTCGTGACCTTTTAGCTATGAACTGAATCCTCTTAAGCGGAGTACACACATACCAACAATCAGGTCCAATTTGAGCATTCCCCCCCCCCCCCCCCCCCCTACAGATCAAAGTCAGCCTATACTGTACATGCTGACCCACCCCTGCCCGACTCCATATTTCTACTTTCACCTTCTGTAGGCGAAAAGCCGGGCACGCATACCATACCAATAATCAGGTAGATTCTCTTCTTCTTCCAATCAAAGTCAGTAAAGATCTGATTATCACATGGTACTGACAATGGTCGGGCCGACCATTGTAAATGTTAATGTTCAATATTTATGATGGCAAATCTTTGTGCGTGTTCAACACCGAGTTGGGCGAATGAGTTCACTAGTTAGTGGTGGTGTTGGAGTGTGTCGTGAGTATGGGTTATGGGTTAATATATTGCGCTCAATGTATCCCACAATGCATTTTGAAAAGTAGTGAACAACCAATGGTCTCTACAAACGCAATATATCCCATGATGCATTGCACTGGTGTAGAAAATGTTTTTGTTTCTCGTTTCGGGGTATTGTTTGATTTTTCAGCATGAGACAAATTCGTGGAAACAATTTCTAATATAAGATCAACACATCACAACATAGATCATAAAGTTATTTGTTTCTATTAATGATGTAGAATACGCTCAGCTTATAACAATATGTAGTACAATTTATGCGTTTATTCTGAATACAATTAATTATTGTAATTATGCTACAGCGATGGCGTGATTAACGGCGCGCCCGAGAAGTGTTTGAAAACTATTTGAGCCATCAGAACTATAGAGTGAGTGATTCCGAGCATAGGCACGGACTCCATGATTGTGATTTCGCCGAGCTCCTTCGATGGCTTCTTCTACTATACATTTGTTCCTTCTACTTTGTATTTTCCAGCAGTACGGTAAAGCTGTCCTATGGCACCGAGCTGCCTCTCACAGGTCAATCTGGTTACTACGCCAGACTACTTCCGATATGGTTATGTGTGTGATATGTGCTGTGTTTGATCATCTGGAGCACACCGCACACTATAAGAGCAGATTTTTTATTTTTTGTAGGCAGCCCCTCCAAAGCGCGGCATCCTAAAATTCAGCCGTCGTTGCTCATTTATACGATTGCTTCGTTGACGTGTGACGTGCCAGAGCTCTGGTACCAAACTTATGCGGGCCAAACCGTGCCATGTGTTTTTGTTTTTCTTTCCTCTCGCATGTGGAAGCAATTTTTGCTTTGTTAATATGAGTATTATTTTAATTGTGGCAATTATAGGTTAAACTGTTCGACCACTTGCGAGGTGCTGACCGGCTTTTGACAAGAAGACAACTTGACTCCTTTCGGCCCATTCGCCTCTTGTCAAATAGTTTTCTTCACCTTTCATTAGAGAACCCCCCCCACTCTACCCCATGTGCATCATAAATAGTTAGCAGATAGTAGGATTACAAGTCTGTATAACCCATTAGTTGATTATTTATTTGGAAATTATTGATTAATCCTGTCTTGAAATAAAGGAAACAAAATAGCATGCACTACTGCATGCACTGGCGGCAACCAGCAGAGGTGCTGTTGATTCAATCTTCACATGATGTGAGGTAATACACATAATAGGGCCTCATTTGTGCCCAATTTACACCCTCGGATCAAAGTCAGCAAAGGCCCGATTATCGAATGTATCGAAGAGATAATGCTGAGTGATTATCCTGTAGTGTGGGGTGTGTTAAGGATTTTTTTTCTTCTTCGCGATATGCTCAGAAAACAGTCAGGGGCAATAATCATGAATGTTAAACATGTTCAATATGATCTGAAATCATTAAGTGTAATCAATACCAAGTTGCCACACTCAATAACTCACCAAATTAGGCTGGTGTATTCATCCTAGTGAAATTTTTGGTTTGGTAGGGGTGGTGGGCGTGACCCCCTGCCAAAACTGTATAGTTATCACCCTCCAGAATTTCATTGTTTTATTTAAATTCCGCAGCAATGACTAATTTTACTCAGTGACATGACATTTGGTATGAATATCTGCCCATGCCAACCATCTTACATTTGTCCATTTCCAGGTGTCTGAACTTTCTGTATGTACACTAAACAAATGGCTGACACCAAATTGTTAAAAATGTGACTTTTTGTCAGTGTGTGAGGTTGGAGTATTGTGGTGAAGTTTAATCCCCAAACTCTACAAGGTCAAGACTTGCCCAAACGTCTTGGATGTGATCAAGTTATGCAATATGCAGATAACTCCTATAATTCCCGATTTCCTTCAACTTCTGTATCGTCAGCACTTTCAGTTCAGAACATTCAGAAGGTGATTCACCCAACCCTACAAATGGATGGAAAGTAGTTTCCCTGAGCTGCGGAAGTAAGCTTATCGATTTTTTTCAATTCAACTGTGTTTACTGACTCTCGTGACATGCTCATATTTTGCAAACCAAAAACCAGTAGGCTGTAGGTAGTCTCTTGTTCAATTTAGAGATTTAGTATAGGGCATCAAGCTCAACTATTTAGGTACAGTATGTAACAACAACAAACAGAAAATCGGGATTGCCATACTATTTTCTGTCATCTAAATGAATACAGGGGACCCTCAGTTTACGACGATCACAACATTTCAAGGTTACAAACGACGCGCAATGAACTACTTTGTGCGAATATGCCATATGGGAAGGCACACTCGGTGAAGGCCTTAGTTATGATTTTATATATACACATGGGTTGTTGTTTTTATGGGCCTCAAAATTATTATTTTTTTTCTCCAAATATTTGCTCTGTTAGCATAGGTTAGTAAACCAATGAGCCCCTGTATTGCAATAGGATGTAGTACAAGTGTGCCCTGAGAAAAACAATTGGTTGATTAATTGATGAATTTTCCTTATAGACAAAACACAAGCTGCATAGTGAATTATCCGACTCCACTACCACATTTGGTCTTGTTTCGCCGAGACACAGCATAACTCACGCGGAACATAACTTATACTGTGACAAATCAGATTATGATGGGCAGCAAAAACTCCCTAAATTTTTTGGGAGTCCAACTGTGTTTGCTGGCTAACCTCTCTGCGGTTTCCTCTTTCGGTGACCTCTAAATCACAACAGAGGCAGAGAGAACAGTCAGGCAGCTGAAGAGTCACGGTAAAACAACGCCGGTACCATCCTTGATGGATTGTCTCACCTCTCGCTTTGGGTGTAACGGGACCACTAAAAGCGAATTCTTGATTGTCTCGAGCTGAACGCTGGAGGCTCCGGACGGCCTCTGAAGTAAGGCGAAGTCAGGCGACTCGTTTATGTAAACTGCATTAGGGATCTTTGTGAGAAAGTAAAAGTGGTAATTGTCCACATTCCAAGTTTCAAGACGTAAACTATGGGACCGTCAGCCGTGAACAAGCCAGCTGCTTGCAATTTGTGTAGTAGATAATAATCAGGCTAACATGCAAAGCAAAGTTCCTTCTGTCAGACATTAAGCTGCGGCCCATGCCATACGAGATTTAAAAGGAATGGTTGGTTTAGTTTAAACGACCTTGCGCAAGAGGAAAAACTGGACCTCCTTTGGCCACAATCCCAGAGAAATCCAGTCCACTTTTGTCACAATGCAAAACAAAAAAAAAATCACATTTGCTTTTTCACCTTCTCTGCTTGTCCAGTTGCTGAGGCTTGCTGCGGTGTTTAGAAGACATCCATTTCAACAGACAAGAGTCTGATGGATGACATTTTGAGACGTACTATAGTTTAGTGGGAAGCGAGCGACGAGAAACGTCGCAAACTCAATAATAACAGAAACACGTCTAACGACGAGATCTCAAAATCCGCTATGGCAAACATCCCGACGTCTTGGACACGCGCAGACACGGGCGGCAACTGTAGCGTCCTCCCGGCTGATTTATGGCCCTCTCCTCGGCCCTCCCCGTGCACACATGGCCTCCTCATGAACAGCTGAGTGAGATATTTGATTGGTTGTCAGGCAGGAATCATGGACTGCATGTCTTTTCATTGGCGCTCTATTCTTACACGAACGATCGAGTTTCATCTGGGTCAGATGGCTCGCTCTGCAGTGCTCTCACAGCAGTTGGGTCATTTTCGCCAGTGTTTCCAGGAAACGCTGGTATTTCTCAAGCGTGAGAATGGACAACGGACAAGACATCATCCACCCAACTATAAAACATTTGTGTAATTGTAAGATGTGTTTTAGCACAGTTGAACCTCTAAGCTTGAACACAATCTGTTGTGGTTTGTTTGGATTTTGCGACAATCAAATCGAAATCGAAATATGTTCTGTCACCATTAGAAAACCTTTGTTACATGTACAGGCAATGTTTTAAGTCATATTTTAACATTCTTCTGTCACAAAAGTGTGAAAGGAAGTTGACCTCTCTAAAACAGGAAAATCAACAAAACTGAAATGAGCTCTTCCACAATCAAACTGTCACCAAAAACTGTCCATATTAAAACATAAGTCGTATCCGGCGCCGTTGGTTTCTGGGTTCAAGCAGGTCCTTGGTGCTTGGGGTCTCAGGAGGTCCTCGACTTCTGTTCGCTGGGTCTTTGCCTTGCTTGGGGGCAGAATGGGCTGAGTAATCTTCAGTACTGGTCAAGGCCAGAACTGGTGTTTTTGGCCACAACAGTTCACTTCCATGCAATGTATGGATGTGAAGAAGACTCCTGGGTTTTCGTGGAAGGGGATGCATGCAGTACAAGTTAGTCTACTGCTTGAATTCTTGCGTGTTTGTATATATATCTAATTATTTTTGTTTTTGAGCTCCAGAGACTATAGTTCTCGTTCAATTTGCATCGTTTGTATACTCAAAACAGGTGCACTTCAGACACACTCAATTTACGACATTGTCACTTGTGACACAAGAATAAAAAAGTGAACCCCTTTTTAAAAAAAACCAAAAAACATAACTCTACCTTGTAGCCGTTTGACTTGAGAGCTTCCACTGCATTTCCAATTCAGAGCACAGCTATGACAGTGTGTCTGTTAAGTTTTATGGACAACCATCCTTCACGCTGTGTTAAGTCGGCATCATCTGATACAGAAGACCATGTTACAAGTCCACACAGGGCTGCCACTGATGTGGATTTTTTGTAATTATTATTTTTTTTTTGCCCTGACAGGTGCTGCCCTCCTCGGAGAGATTAGGTGATCGTGGCTTGCCCCGCCAGATTCCTTTGCCACTTGGAATGTCTCACATGCGGCGCGGGACGGCGCTCTCTTTGCGTCCTGAGGTGAGGTAGGCGGCGGAACGAGAGGGCACGGGGGTCACTCAGAGGGTATGAACTGCTCGCATGCTGTGTTTTCGTTATCTTTGAGAGGATTTCACAAAAGGATTGCACTTGTGTCATCCGTGTGAAGTGTTTTATCTGCTAGAGAGAAAGGACCTGACCTGACCTGACAAACTGAGCTTCCCAATCTACTCTGGAAAGAGGTCAAGCTGTAATCAGAAGGAAGTAGTCTCATGTCATAAATCACCCAGCACTGCAAACGTGCAGTCAATAAGAATAATAAATTAGGGTTGATTTTCAATACAAGGTCCTAAATCAGTGGTGTTCAAACGTTTTCCATGCAAAAACTGACAGCTTTTGATGTTCTGCTTATTAGACATTAAAATCAGCACAATGTACAGTAGGTCAAGGTCTACTAAACATTGGGATATATTTGATGAAAAAAGAGTGCCCACTTCAAGGTGCAGATCTGTGATCTCCTCCCTTATAAACGTACTTTGCACGCTTCGATCTCCCGGACAAGAGCAAATGAGTTTCTTCCTCAGTTTGGTTGTCTTTCTTTTGGTTATCATTTAAAGGGAAAGAAATAGTACACTTTGATTGGACACGATCGGAGTCGTCTGTGCCACGCCCACACGGCGCAAACCTCCCTGTTTTGATTATGCCGCGTTGGCGCACTCGTCTACGAAATTACAAACACCTGGTCTAACCTCGCTGCCCCTCTATGAAAGTAGAGCCTTTGACTTTTTCTCATTGAGGCAAGAAAGCGCCATCCTTCATAATGTTCTGATGCAGGCAGGAAGCCACTGGGCCCCGTCCGAAATAATCAATACTGAGCAACGAGTCACGTTAAAGCCGAGCTTCCAAAGTTCTGGTTTTGGTACGTCATCATGCCAACAATGGAATGATGGATTTGGGTGTTATTTACATGAAAAACTGCCTTTAGAAAATTGTTGTCACGCATGGCTCCGTCCTAGTCTGTCACGACTTCCATAGGCCGACACAATGCCAAGTTTCAACTGTGTTCCCATTAAAGATGGGCTGACTAACGTGAGAAGAATTTTCTCAATTGTGTGCAATTGAAGCAGTTGAGGGAGGTCAAATGGTGAGCACAACTCGCAAAGATGCTGTTGATTCACTTTCAATCGTTTTGCTCTTTGAGTACGACATGATGGAAGCAATGAGACGTTAAGTTGCATTCACACTCTGCGCTGGGCTTGAAATGGTTGTGACTTACGTACAAACGTAAAAGGCCCAACTATAGTTTGTGTGAGATTGGAAACACATAACAACCGGGTGCAGTTTAAGTTATAGAATGTTTTGGAGACAATGAGATGGACGTGCAGATGGCTGGTTAAAGGGAGGTCACGCGTGCTTTGCGGACCCCAGGGAGTCGTGCGGGATGAGATGAGCGGTGCCTTGTGTTGGAGGTGCAGCTCCCGGGCGCCACGCGGATGAGCTCATGAAACGCTATGCTGTCCGCCGAGCCGGGGATTGGTAGCGTAGGGCGAGAGGCGAGGGCGACCTCGCCATCAATCACTCGGGCCGAGAGTTGAGGCCGCCGCGCGCGGATCATCCCGAGCTGCGGGAGGAACACGGGGCCGAGGCCACATGAAAGGCATTGGGTGTCCCCTCCTCAGCATGCGAGGCTGAGGGCATAACAACCAGGAGGTGCGCTACCATGTAACCGGAGAACGCGGAGACGAGCACGGGAGAGGGATCTCACGACAGCGAGCGGTCCATGAAACCTGAAGACGGAGAGAAGAATACGACTCAAAGCCCAGCCCGTGAACCCATCACCTTCGGTCGCAAGAATCCTTTCCATTTCTTTTCCGCGTGAGCCGGGAAATCGGGCCGGAGCCATTTCAGGATCCCCGTCATGCCCTCGGTCAGCGTGAGCCACCTCCGGCATGTCGGCAGCCCGCAGGCTCACGCTCGTCTGCTGCCGGCAGACGAGCGGCAGACTCCCCAGGTACCAGTCGAAAGTCAGAGTCCATCAAAGAGCCAGTTGTGGAAATCCACTCAGCTACAGACAATCCTTTCAAAGGTGCTGGTATGCACTTGCATGGCACGCTACTCCAAATTACAACTCCGCAACTCTCGCCTGTTCACTCGTTTGGGGACTCATGTTATAGAGGAAGTCTTTGTTGTTACACTGGCTACAATTTGATGTTTTTTGATTTCGTAAAATCTGCATTCCGTATCGAAATACCCCTTGGAATCACCACAGAAGGGGGATACAGCAGATCATGATCAGCTTTTTCCAAACCTTCTATTGACACGCTCCTTCAACAGTCCCACAGAGTTGGCGCACCGCCTCTCCACCACACCACACATACACCCTCAAAGAAGTCAAAACAAAACCTGTTTGCAGACCAATAAAGACATCAAAATCGAATTTGATATGAGGAGTCTGGCATAATATTTCATTATTATACCAGACTACCATGACATTTTAGATCGCGCATTTGGGAAGCCCAGATGCAGATGAACTAAAAAGGTTTTACAACATTTCTGAGGTTATTTTGAAGGCTCAGTCAGTACAACTACTTACATGTAATACAATACAACTAAATGAACTCAACTAAACTATTAACAAGACTGAGCTCCACCTAAGCTAAACAATCCTGGGATCAGGCACCAAACACTTTCAAAGAGAATTCACTTCTATATATGCTAGTTTTCCCCACTAAGATTCATTCATTGTTTATTAACAAATTAGAAGAAAATGCTGGCAATTTGCCATTGTTGACAAAAGCCAGACCTTATTTGGATCCACACCCAAGGGTTCATCACTGTTGCCAAAAGTGGTCATTAAACTTTCTGCACATATCGGAAATCTGTCATTCAAAGCCATTCTATTTAAAAATGAAATAAAATAAATAATAATCTTGCAAGCAAAAAAACCAAAACAAATAAAAAGACCTCTGCCCGGATCTGCATCAAAAATGTAAGAATATGTCGTTTTTGTGTTATCATAATATTGCACACAGATGCATTGTCATTTGTGCATCAGCAACACTACCGCACTTTTTTTTTTTTTTAACAGAGCACCTGTGTCACATAAATCTGTAACAAACTCCTGGGTCAGTATGTTACATTTCTAATAAGCATCACAAAACAGAAAGGGGGTAAGTGAAAAAGAATGGCTACTGTATGGACGCGTAATAAGAGCCAGCTGTGGACGGCCGCGTGCAGGCCTCTCTGCAGCCGGCAGTGTGCTGTTGCTAGACGATTTCAGGCCAGGGAATAGCTGACAGACGCGTCATAAATCCATCGAGTTGTGCCGGGTTGCCTTTTCTGTGGATTGTCCAAGTAAATAAATTGTATTTTAACTGGTGACACTTCCATCCGCAAGCATGTACGTCATGTGGGAAGGTTAGTCTACACTCCACCTGACTTCACTAAAAAAATAAAATAAATGGTGGGGCTTGATTTAAAAAAATAAATAAATAAAATAAAAACCAAAATCATTTGACAGTTTGTAATTAATTAATTAATCACAGTTTAATAGCATGAAAATATATATGAGATAAGCAATGATTCTCTTTTTTTAAACAAAGTGCAATTATAGGAATATGATTTCAGGGTGCATTTTTAGCCTTTAGCTTCACGGGGCTCTAATTTACATATATACATTCAAGTTCCTAATATATACAAAATTTGAAAGGACTATTTACAAACTGCCTTGAAATCATATTTGCTAGTAACCCACATATATTCTTGGTCAAACGTAAACAGACCAACAGTTTAATAAGCGCCATTTCTACTTTCTGAAGTAAAAAAAAAAAAATGCAGTCCCTTGTTTTGTACAGCGGGCATGTGTGCTGCCCCTTGTAGGGGTGAGTGAGTGTCGTGCTACGTTTGACGGAAGTGTATGTAGCTGTGTTTGCGCATTGCGTCAAAACAAGTTGGCTCCACTGAGAAACCGCCGACCAGAGTCAAAAGCTTGTGCATCAGTAATAGCGGTGTACCAGAAATGAGGGAAAATCTGATTAAATGCATTCTTTAATACATATTTATTCATGTAATTAATTATGGTTTAAAGTCCTGGCCCTACTCAAAACATCATTCTTATTTATCACTATGATTTATCAAATGTTCTAATTAAGTTCAAGGCAGAACTTCATGGGACAGAATCTGAGCGAGTAATATTCTTGGGGTTTATCTAAATCAATCAAATGTGTCCTCTGCTTAAGTAATTGAAGCCCTCTGAAATGAAACACGCATGTTTCCTGCTTCGTTCTCAGCGCTACACGCAAACGCGAAGGAGTCTATGTGACATTACGCCTGTCCGAGCAATCATTGGAAGCGCTACGTCATGTTTATTAAGCGCACTAAATCAGAGTTATTGTGGCCAAAAGGGAGCCGCAACGCTCACGTGGGGAAAGGATGCAATGCTTGCACTATTCCCTCGTTTACGTTTTCTCTCTCTTAAAAAAAACATACATTTCAGGGGACAAAAACAGTTGAAATGTACCTCCTCCCAACTGTCTTCCTGCTTGATTTGTATTACTGCCCCAGTACCGTTGCTGTCCGTTCTCTCCTCTCCAAAGCCCCCCACTCCTCTCTCCCACGCCCCCCCACGCCCTGTGTGGGCCTCAGGCTCGGGGCCCGGGGCCCCCGAGCCTGAGGAAGAAGAAGCGGTCAATTCTTACACGTTCACCTCCAGCCTGGAGCTTCCTGTGCTCCTGCGTTTCTGATAACCACTCTTATCGCACACACTCTCTCCCTCACTTACAAATTGCTGATAAGCTGATTTAAATAAAAATACAAACAATCATTAGCAGTGTGCAACTAATAGCTATTTAATAATAACAATCTAAATGACATACAATCTGTGATTTCTTTATCCAGCTCAACTGCACTTTTGAGAAAATGCTGAATTTAATCCAAATGTATCTTCAGTAATCCGATAATAGCTACCAAGAGCATCGTCAGCTCCGTTTGAAAGGAAGTCGATGTTTGCTTGTCCACAAATGAGGAAATCAGATGACATCACGATTTATGGAGTCTGTTTCAAATCGTCTCCACTTCCGCTTCCATCCATGCGTCAAAGACTGTAAGTCGACTGACTTATTCCCCCCCCCCCCCCCCCCCCACGTTGGGACCGAACCTCAACCCTATTTTCATTTTAAAAGACATAAAACGCAAACATTCCTGTTGTTTTGAATCACCACTTTCAGATACAACTCACTCAAGCACGACGTCGCCATGTTATACAGCCTTCGCGGCTTTGTACATTCAGATAATGAGATGCGTGGTGATGTAAGCAGGAAAGTGGGCCGTGAATCACGGTTGTTAAACGTCACACTTTTTTGGTTCCGCCATCGGCTCAGCCTCCGATACTACATTAAGCGCCTCTTCTGCAACGTTACTTTATCTCATCTCTAATTTCATTTTAAAAGACACAAAATCACGTCTGTGTTGTTTTTCTTAGCCCCATCCACAGGAACTTCTCTGTAAATTGGTGCAGAAGAGGCATAGTCGTAGTCCGCTTTGGAAACAACACGATCGTGTCACAAAGCCTTTGTGCCTTGGTGCGTTCAGATGATTAGGTACACGACAACTCGGGCAGTCTTCACACTTTGGTCGCAGTTGCTGACGCGCAGGTTTCGTTTCACTTCCATTAAGCCTCGACCCCTGATTCCTTACACAAAGGACAGCGAACTGCGAAAAAGCCAGCTTGGATGGCCAGTGTGAAAGGGGCGTTTGTTCAGAATTGGGAGTAAGTCACATACCTATCGCTGGCGTCGGGGCGAAAGTGTGGTCAATTTCATATTTTTTCACAAATCTATACTATTAGTCAGTCCCTACATGGGTAGTTCAAAGTATCGACCAATGTAACGTGTTGAAAATGGCTTGCTCTCTTTCCTAATGCAATGTTAACGGCTCGACAAACATGGCATATTTTTGGTTTCCTGAAAAGTAGTTTTGGAGATAGGAGGACCAACGATATGCGGAAGTTAAAAGGACTTCGCAAATTACTGTGGTAAATATGAAGCATTTCGAGCGGAGTCCCCAGTAAATTTCAAGCAAGTTGAGTCAAGTCATTGTCTGAGTTAAACAAGGCACAAGTCAAGTCATACAATCTTGCTCAGGCACGACATATATTCGCACGACAGCCGTACTAACAATCACATGCTTTAGTTTTAGTGGGTCCAAAACCGGTCTCAATATTATCTTATCAATGAAATGTATAACCGGCATGAAGCTTAGTTCACGTTTGACCATCCATCGGGTTAGCTCAAGAGTAAACCATATTACCATAATGAATAAGGAATTTGCAAACCTTGCATGTTGCCATATTCGTTTTCAGGATTTGCTCAAAAGCATAATCCTTGAAATCCTTGAAATGTAATCATCTTTGGATCTCACTCTGTGATACTTGCTTCTTAAGGTGGCCTCTGCACTCCACATCAAAGTATTCCGGTAGGTTGCGAGCCAGGTTCACGCGCGCTACAACACGGAAAAGAACAAAACCCAAAAAAAAAAATCCCCAAAATATGACGCACGATCTTGAAAATGTAAGTGTAATGTGCCTAAATTCTGCCGAAGAGAGCAGAAGCGAGCAGTACACCTACCTGCAGTCCTGCGAGGAGAAACATGATCTGCAACCGAGTCAGTCTTTTGAACAAAAAACATGTTGCGGCATGTCAACGGGCTGACAAAGTTGCATCACATACACTTAACAAGCTTGCCCTCCGAACTCTGACCACGGCATCATTTGGAGAAGACACACAAAGCCTTTAAAACACAAGTTATGTTGTTTGATATTTGCTATAACGGAAAGTGAATTGATCATCAAGATGATACAATGACTTTTTATTTCTGCTACATATGTTCTGTGTGCCACTAAATTGTTAAAAAGACACGCCAGACGGATTTGGGGAAATAATAGAAACAGTTCGGAAACGGGCCGGAATGCTTTGGATCAATATTCTGTCCGTCACCTACGTAATGGTTCAACCGAGTTAAACGCAATCCGTTCTGTGGCGCTGGTTGACTTGTAATTACGGGGTGGGGGGGAAATCTCTGAGGAAATAATACTTTTTGAATTGTCATGGAAGTCACAAAAAATGAGATTTGAAGGATGAATGAAATGTCCAGTTCCGCTAAAACTACTACTACAAAGAGAATTGATCAATTTATAGTGTCTTTTAATTCCACTTTCTTCTGAAATAATGCTGGTGCTTCATTGAGTTTATTCTTTGAGCAATGATAATGATGACGGATTTTGTCTCCAGGACAATCAGGAGAGGATTAGCATCCATCCATTTCTTTTCAATAGCTCTTGTTCACAGGTCAGCTCGAGCAGCTCTCTCAGCTGACTTTGGGTACGAGGCGGGGTGCACCCTGGACAGGTCACCATCCGGTCAAAGGGCACACAGAGACAGATGCATTCACACCTATGGGCAATTCAGAGTCATCAATGAACCTAACATGCATATTTTGGAACGTGGGAGGAAACCTACGCAAGCATCGGGAGAACATGCAAACCACGCATAGGGTGGGATTCGAACCCCAAACCTCGGAACTGTGAGGCTGCTGTGCAAGTTTACCAAATTGATATAAAAGAAATTCCAAGCCAAAAAGGGTTGCTGTTTAGTTTCTATTGTGGGAAAGTTATGTCCGAAACCTTTTGATGATCTTTCTGTCTCTAAAGTACACTTGTTCATTCCCCTTTGGGAAATTAAGAGTATTAAGTTCTTTGGGTGGATTGTAAGCAAAAATGTGTTGGTTCTGTGGTGCTAACACCCGCAGTTGAGTATCCTCTCCTCTGCTCTCGCCAAAAGTCTCTCTGTGGAGACCCATACGATCCACCTGAGACAAACTTTCCAGTGTGGTCACAAAACAACGATGAAGTGTTTCATCCAAAGCACGCATCAGCCTCGACAGGGGATGGGCGGAGAGGTGCTAGCGTTGGAGCGAGGCGAGGCCAGGGCCCGCCTGTTTAGTAGGCCCGCAGGCCGAGGGATGCTAAGTACGGAGCACTCTTCACCCGGGCAAAGGTTCACGCCGATCATCTGGGCCAATCTGTTCCAGACGTGGTAAATGACACATTATTGGATCCAGACCTGACAAGGGCTTTGTGTATATTACATTACCAGACACTGGGCTCACTTAAGCTTCATTACCTCCATGCCTCCTCCCCACCTAGAGGGAGAAAAGGGAGAGGGCAGTGTTGAGCTCAACCCCCCCCCCAACGTCGCCTCAAGCCAATGCACAGACGGTGCTTTTTCCTCCAGGTCAAGCTGGCTTCTCGGCAGTCGGCTCGCCACTGCGTAGCCCTTTCCCCCCCTTTCGTCTTCCTCCTCCCTGCCTGCCTGCGCTCTGTGCTGGGAACCTGTTAAATGTAACAACACCAGAGTCCGCCCTAGAACACCCAAGATGATCCTGCCCGCAGGGATTTCTGGGAAGATATTAGAAACACACCAGTGAGGTCACCACGCCCTCTTCCCTTCCCACAGCGACGGGACCAATGGAGCGAGCTGATTTTAGAACCTAGTACAAAATATAGCCTTATCAGAGATGTAGTTGGCCTATGAAAGCTATTGCCTATAGAAGGTATGTGCGTGACAAATTCTTGTACATCCAGCTCTCAAATTAGCGTTGGAGGTCAATTCCAAAAAGACCACTGTGTGGACATTTCGGTCTCTAAGGACTTGGCGGAAAATGTTCCACTGTTGGACCAGGAAGGTGTTTTCAAGATGCGCATCAGCCTAAAACTTTGGCAGTGTGTACACGAATGGCCTTGGGTGATGGGCTGTAGTTAGCCTTTTAAAGTTAGTGCGCGTACAAGGTGTGCGCATGACTAGTTGTTGTACATCCATCAATCAAATTACCGCTCGAGAGGAAGTCGTAAGTACCTCTTTCAGCTCCGTCTCGAAGGACTTGGTTGCGAGGTGTCCGCTGTGGAACCTGGAAGGCGGCTTCGAGACACGCATCAGTCAAACGTGTTGAAGAACGGTCTGCCTCAATGTCAGAAGATCTCGCATGAAATCTCGGTTTAGAGTTTGCATGATCTCCTCATCCTTTTTCCAGGTAGTCTAGTTTCCCTCCACATTGCAAAAACACGCTTCTTGGCGGAGACTCTAAATTGCCCATAGGTGTAAATGTGATGTGCCCCGCGATCGGCCGGCGACAAGTCCAGGGTGTTCCCCGCCAAAAAAACAAAGTCGGCTGAGATCGCCTGCAATGCTCGTGACCCTAATAAGGAAAATGCAATAGAAAACACATGGATGGTGGGAATTAGCAGTAGGTGATTCTTTATTTTTCTTTCTTTGAATCTTTGCCATCGATCAACGCACAAACTCACCTCAACTCACCTTGATACACTGACCACGCTACGATACATTTACGATACTGCAATACAGAAATCTAAAGCATAGGTTCGCAAACATTTTGGTTCCAGGAACCCCTTACAGGCGAAGCGGATTTCCAAGGACCCTCTCGTAATCCCCTAAAGTCAACATAGGAATTTCAACCCGAATATTCATGATGTTTGATCAAAAGGAACTTTTAACCAATTTCAGTTGAATGAAATTAAATATTTAACCAACAACATGGCCGAAAACAGAGAGGAGCTAGTTTACAAAAGCACAGTGTGTGTGTGGTTGTTTGCACTTGGCATGACACAATTTATTGTAAATGATTTTGTAGACCCCCCCCCCCCCCCCAAGTTTGAGTACCACAAAGCAAAGCATTCCGTTTTAAAATCTATGATGAGTTTTTCGTAAATGAGACTAAAATGTTGACATAAAGCAAACCCCAACAAGAGATTTGAAGAGTGTCCGTGGGAATTTTCACTCAGTCATCCATGTGGGCCAATTTCATTCTCGTCAACACTCATCCCAGCACGCCTTTATGGACCTTGCTTCGTGCAGTAGGAACACAAAAGGGTTTTCCTCAGAACGTTCCCACAAAATGTACTGGCAAGGCCAAGATTGAAGATTTGAATTATTTGAATGAGAGGTTTGTCTCATCACTATGCAGAATGTTAAAAAATTCCACAGTGGGATGTGTGCCACAAGTAGTTTTGGCTGAACTTTCCTCATTTGTTCTGTTCATGACAAATGCATGAACAGCAATAGCAGACATTTCAACTCTCAGTTCCCCATTCGTCACTCGCCCACCAGACTTTGGATAGGTTTTGTATCTGCAAAGGAGTGTGTACGTGTGTGTGTGTGTGCGTGTGTGTGTGTGTGTGTGTGTGTGTGTGTGTGTATGGGGATTTAATATGACACTGTGCAGGTATCCACAGTCCTTCAGACACCACATTTCATGCGTGGGCATCAGGCTACTAAGCAAACACGCCAGCCCAGACATTATAGTATTTCATAATAATGTGATTATGTGGCATAAAGTCGTCACCGGTCACATTCAGAGCTCAAGCATTGTAAAATAGATTAGCCGCGATCATTTACAGGCCACGGTTTCCCCCCGAGAAATACCCCAACTTGTTTAACACAACAAACGCGGGTGTATATTTTCTGACAATTCTCTTGCGCCGCATCGCTGCCCGCAATCAGCTGCTAGGGGTCCAAGGCCGGGGGGCACCAAGTGACACAGGAGATCTTGAGCGTGACCCCCACCCTCCACCCCAGGAATGATAACTGAAACGTTTGCTCGCATGATGTATGTGCCACGAGGATTAGTGTTACAGTAAAGAGGCGCGCAGCTGGAGCTCGCACAGTAGCCAGCGACGAGCTGAGAAACCGCACTATATGTGCAGTCGGCCATTTGTAACGCCGAATAATAACAGCTGCATCATGTCGGATCTTAAAATAAGGATACTACTCCTTTGCGCTTGTACCGCTTTGCCTCACTTAATTTGTTATGTTGTAAGTAGGTATTAAGGAGAATTTGAGCAGCTCCAAATGCATCGAGTGCTGAAAAAAACAAGAACAAGAACAAAAAACACTCTGGCACGGCGCATTTATCAAGCACAAGTCCGTCATTAGTCATTTTGTGTGACATCTGTTATTTCTGTTTTCCTCCTCCTCTCATTCATCGCTCCGCATTCTTGATTGTTTAAACTCTGTTCATTACAAGCGGCCGGTGCCGGTTGATGCCAAGAAACTGTGAATACACAATGGTGAGTTTGCATTGCTGTGAGAATTATTACATCATTACACACTTGCAAGACAATCAAAGGATTTAGTAAGCAGCGGTGGAAAGTTATGAAGTACAAATACTTCGTTAGTACTTACTTTCCAGGTACCTGTATTCTGTACTTGACTATTTTTCTGATGACTTTTACAACCCCAATTCCAGTGAAGTTGCGACCTTGTGTTAAACACAAATCAAAAAAAGAATGCAATGATTTGCAAATCATGTTCCACCTATATTTAATTGAATACACTACAAAGACAAGATATTTCATGTTCAAACTGATCAACTTGATTGTTTTTAGCAAATAATCATGAACTTAGAATTTTATGGATGCAAGACATTCCAAAAAAGCTGGGACAGGTGGCAAAAAAGACTGAGAAAGTTGAGGAATGCTCATCAGACATCCCACAGGTGAACAGGCTCATTGGGAACAGGTGGGCGCCACGATTGGGTAGAAAAGGAGCTGCCCTGAATTGCTCAGTCATTCACAAGCAAAGATGGGGCGAGGTTCACCTCTTTGTGAACAAGTGCGTGAGAAAATAGTTCAACAGTTTAAGGACAATGTTCCTCAACGTACCATTGCAAGAAATTGAGGGATTTCATCATCTACGGTCCATAATATCATCAAAAGGTTCCGAGAATCTGGAGAAATCACTGCATGTAATCGGCAAGGCCGAAAACCAACGTTGAATGCCCGTGACCTTCGATCCCTCAGGCGGCACTGCATCAGAAACCGACATCGATGTGTAAAGGATATCACCACATGGGCTCAGGAACACTTCAGACAACCAATGTCAGTAAATACAGTTCGGCGCTACATCCGGAAGTGCAACTTGAAACTCTACTATGCAAAGTAAAAGCCATTTATCAACAACACCCAGAAACACCGCCCGCTTCTCTGGGCCCGATGGACGGCAAAGTGGAAAAGTGTTCTGTGGTCCGACGAGTCCACATTTCAAATTGTTTTTAGAAATTAAGGACGTCGTGTCCTCCGGGCCAAAGAGGAAAAGAACCATCCGGACTGTTATGGACGCAAAGTTCAAAAGCCAGCATCTGTGATGGTATGGGGCTGTGCTAGTGCCAATGGCATGGGTAACTTACACATCTGTGAAGGCACCATTAAGGCTGAAAGGTATATACAGGTTTTGGAGAAACATATGCTGCCATCCAAGCAACGTCTTTTTCATGGACGCCCCTGCTTATTTCAGCAAGACAATGCCAAACCACATTCTGCACGTGTTACAACAGCGTGGCTTCGGTCGAAAATGAGTGCGGGTTATAGACTGGCCTGCCTGCAGTCCAGACCTGTCTCCCGTTGAAAATGTGTGCCGCATTAGGAAGCGTAAAATACGACAACGGAGACCCCGGACTGTTGAACAGCTGAAGCTGTACATCAAGCAAGAATGGGAAAGAATTCCACCTACAACGCTTCAACAATTTGTGTCCTCAGTTCCCAAACATTTATTGAATGTTGTTAAAAGAAAAGGAGATGTAACACAGTGGTCAACATGACCCCGTCCCAGCTTTGTTGGAACATGTTGCAGCCATAAAATTCCGAGTTCATGATTATTTGCTAAAAACAATCAAGTTGATCAGTTTGAACAGTAAATATCTTGTCTTTGTAGTGTACTCAATTAAATATAAGTTCAACACGATTTGCAAATCATTGTATTCTGTTTTTATTTGTTTAACAGAACGTCCCAACTTCATTGGAATTGGGGTTGTACTTGTCCTCCCTACATTGGAACCATATACTTTCTACTCATTACTATGTCGAAATAGGCTTGTTACTTTTTTCAACCTCCGCGGATGATAGCGCGACGTACAAAAGACGTAAATTGAGTGAAGTGAGGTCAACAGCAGTTGAGATCTTCACTAATTGATTGAGATCTTGGGGACTTAAAAGGTAGGGGGAAAAACAGACAGCAGTGACATGGGGCGGCATGAACCGGGGAGCGTGACAAGAACGACAACAGATTCGAAGAAGAAAAATATTCCCCAACCATGAACCTTATTTAAGAGAATTATTTGATGTTTTCATTTCACAACGTGAGCACAACTATGAGAGCATTTAGTTTTGCTAGTACTGTTTCCACACTTGCTAGTACTGTTATCTCCACACTTGGACCCAATTCTTACAAACAAGAATTGGGTCCAAGTGTGGAGATAATACTAACCTATAAGGTCATCTAAAGACGTGTGAAACGATCTCAGATGTAGTGGCCGAACAACACGGCGAGTGAAAAATGTGCTTGTTATTCTGCCGTTCACACGTTAGCGTGCATGTGTGCGGGTCGACGGACGTGGAAGGCAGCTCGGGCCACACCGTTCCAGCTCATTAGCCGTGATTAATCGAGGCCAGAGCTTTCCCATGCTCGTCCTCGCGCGGCCCGGACGCGGCTCACCTCGGAGGGCAACCGCCGTCCCCCGCGGTGCGTCGACACCACCGAGCACTCGTACGCATTTCGAGTTGTATTGGCAGACAGTTACAGTACAGTGCGAATGTCTGAAGCCATAGCATAGCACTGTTGTAATAATTGACTTATTCACATTTTGACATTATAAATTGGGCAAGAATAGATGTTAACAACAACGAGAGTGTGATTTTTTTTTTCTCTTGATATTCTCATAGAAATATATTATTTTCAGTTAGAGAAAAATCTTGACGATCAATGTATTCTATATTCATATTTATTTAGTGCTATGTGATTTGTAATTGTCTTGACTGTTGTCTTGAGGGTGACACGTACTGTTTTGAAAGTCAATGTGATGGAATTATATCAAAATTCAATCAATTGAAAATAAGCACATTTCATTGAGGCCTGTTTTATAGCTAACTAGTGAATAATAATAATAATAATAATAATAATAATAGACTGTTCAAATAGATTCAGATAATAGTTCAACAACGTGTCAATCAATAATATGAAAAACATAATGACAAAAATGAATTATTAACCATTTGTGGGCCACAATTCCAGATTTGAACCCGAAACAAATTACTTTACCAAGCTCTACAAAAAAAAAAAAATATTTTTTATTATCACACCTATACTACATATTCTTCAAAAAGTTACCTTTGTAAAATAGGGTAATATTTGGTTGATTATTGGAACAATAGGAACAGTCACATTCAATAAACACGCACACACACACAACTACACACACATGCACACACACTTTAATTATCCCTTGGTATTCTGTTCACCATTTTCAAGTCCCTTGAAAGGCACTATTTGAAAGTGATTTTTATTTGTTTGTTTTATTTTCATCCCCCACTGATGGTTTGATAGGCAACTTTAACAGCTTTTTTTTTTTTAATTACGTCATAGTGATTCATATGGGATCCATTTTAAACAGGAACAAATCTGACTGTTCGCCCAATAAAGCAAAACCACAAAAACACAAAACTCCCTCCCGATGAAAAAAAAAAAAGTAGCAGAAAAAAAAGCACCAGATTTTTATTTAAATCCAAATCTACTCCCTGTCTTTCAGAGGCAGAGGTGGTCCACAAGTGTAGCTTTGTCCAGCAGCATGTAATCTCCGAATCCTGACAGAGATTATATAACCCCGAAACACCAGAGGCTTGTTCGCACACAAATATACATCCACGTAGGTCTCCTCAATTAAGACATAATAAATTCAGCGCTAGCCTTTGTTGTTCCCACTTATTGAGGAAATATGCTCTCTAATCCACTCGTATAAGAACCATCTGTGTAAATGTGTGTGCCCACGGAGGCTTGCTGGTCACTGGCTGGCTGCACTCTACTGTATCTGCTCTCTCTCTCTCTCTCTGTGTGTGTGTGTGTGTGTGTGTGTGCGCGTGTGCGTGTGTGGTGTGTGTGCATGCGTGCGTGCGTGCGTGCGTGTGTGAGATCAAGTTATGCGTGAGCCGTTAGCCTGAGGTGTTCACAAGAGGATCCATCTCATCTCTAGTCTCTGCTGTCTTCTACTTCTCGCTAAAATAAATAGCTCTTGTTTCTGTTGGGTCCCGGGCCGCCAACACGCGCACTCGCACACACGCACACACACACACACACACACACACACATGCACGTACACAACCACATTATTTTCTGGTGTCTTGTACATAGGAACATATAAACTACGGGTGGGACAAAATATCAATATCATGATGGATTGTATTAGTTTCAGTACGACTGGTAATAGTGATATTATGTTTTATGTGGATTATTATTGTTATTATTTGCCTGTGAAAGGTTTTTTTTTGGGTTGCTTCTGGATGAATAAAAAATGTTAATTATAAAATATATATATTTTTTAATTCATGCTTTTTGGTATAAAAAAAAATGCATTTTTTGTTTTGGATTACTTTCCATATACAAATGCTCAAGGGGATTTATTTACTGAGGTGCATTGGTATTGTACATTTTAAATTGAAATATATATATATATATTTGGACATAACAGTTTTTCATCCAACATGATGTAATAGTAAGTTTATAAGATGTTTTTTAAATATTTTGTTTTTGTTTGATAATTTTCCACATGCGTATCTGCTACTTTTTGGTTGCCCATATCATTTGGTATTGAAGGTGAATTTTCTTCTCATGAATCGAATATCACGCAATCGCTGTATTGTAACATTCGAATAATACGGTATCGAGTTACTCTGCGGTTCCCACTCTAATAGACACAAGCATACAACAACAAATTATACTCAGTATGCTGCTTTGTCAGTACACTGTTGGCATTTTAAGGTTAAAAAACGTTTTCATATTTGAAGACTATTTCGTTCAATGTGAAACTAAGCAATATCAGTGATCTCCAATTGGAAAAAAGAAAAGAAAAGAAAAAAATCATCCTGATGGGAACTCTGAACTAGGCTAATCCTTTTTCTCTCGAAATAGTGACCACACATGCTGCGCATGAGCACACGCTGAACTTTGCGTTTCAATCCGGTGCTCGCAGATAATTCAGACGTAAATATGCTTAAAGCTGCAGAGGTTTCTTAATTTCCTGTGCGGGCCACACACTACTTCTGAGAGGGGTTTTTTTTTTGGGGGGGGACTAAAGGCTGCACTGAACCTAAGACAGAGATTCTGCTGTCGTTATTTTTAGTTTAGTACTGTAGAAATAGATGACAGTAGAGGGTTTTGTCTCAGACTCAAGAAAATAATTACAAGTGTAAGTGGAATTCTTGTTCAGCAGTTTCTTTGCATGATTATGCTTTTATGCACAAATTTCAGAGAGGCGAGCAGAAATGTTTTACAAAAAAAAACAAACAAATAAGTGTAATGGAATAAAACAGACTACAATAAGCTTTTATTCATCTCACGATGGTGAAATTTTGGTTTTGTAGCATGAAAAATATTGATATATTTATACATAGTAAAAACACATTGTAAAAAACAATGATACATTATCATTGATTTTTTTTATCAGTAAATATATACTACATATAAATAATAATAGTCAGTATTGTATGGAGCAACAAATCAAAACATGTATCAGTAGAAAGGATTTGAGAATAAAATAAAACATCAGTCATACTGTGGATGGGGAATTATTTATGAATATTATATACATCCGGGGACTCTCAGTATATACAGCATCATCTATCCAAACATGGAAAAATATCAGAATATAGCATTTCATTTTATACTTGTGTAAATCAAAGTAACCCACAAGCTCCACAGCTGAGTGATAATATCCAGAATTCCCCAAGTCATCTCATCGCCACAGCACACACCGTTTGTGAGTCCTGCAATTGGTTTCACACAGTTAACAATTGCCGGAGTTTGGCCCGACGAACGCAGAGAAGCGGGAATCGAAGCGTGACACCCCCCCACCGCCCCCCCCCCCCCCAACACCCAATCCGCTGCCGCAGAAGAACGGCCGGCCGAACAGAGCGCTCATTGTGTCGTCTGCAGCTCTGCTCTTTGTCGCCCCCGTCCACGCGCCGACCGTCCTACAGCGCAGGAGCAACTTCCAAGTTGGAAACGCTTTAGTAGAGTTTAATAGGGATGCAATATTTCACTGAAATTAAACTGAAGTCGATCGCTATCTGTCCCTTAACTGCCAGTGTTTCTTCGCTTACATAATAAAACAAATATTAAAAAAAACCAAACAATTTCCTGCTGCTTGCTGATACCGAAAAACTAGTTTTGCTTTTGTGAGCTCAAGGTCGGATGATTGCAAGTCTTTGCTAACAGGCTGCCCAAGCAAATCTGTAGCCGGTCCAAAACGGCGCTGCGCGACTCCTAACCAGAAACAGGAGAAGAGATCATATTTCGACTACTAGCATCTCAGCATTAGCTTGCTGTAAAATTTAGAATTGAAATCCTCCTCCTCCTCATATAGCGAGCACTACATGGCCAGTCACCGTTGTACCAAAGCCCGACCAACATACATTGAACCGGTTTGTGCAGTGGCGTTCCGACAACCCCCTGTATTGCAGTCTCTGAGGAAAAGCCCTTCCCCCCCCCCCCCCCCCCCCCATCTTTTTAACGTGTACCTGTCCCGTGTGTGAGATAGCGAGTGAAACATCCTTCTTTGTGCAGAAACCAATTGTCACTCTGACGTTGTCACATTTGTAATTGTAGGGGGTCCTGGGTTTAGAATGGTCCTGAAAAAGAAGTTTGGAGTTGATGAATGGCCAGCAATGTACGAGTTTGTACCGCAGCGTACGAAAACGTGGTTAAATGGCACAAGATAGCACGCTCACGTACTGCTATACTTACTTAATTTCATTGGATCGTTTTATATATATATATGACCTAGAAGTATTTCAAATGTTTGTTTACTCTACTGTAATTCTGACTTTCCCACTGGGCTAACTTAGGTTCGTAAAAGACGATGTTGCATTCTGACGGATGTCTAAATTCAGATTCCGCCGGCGTGTACAACGCAAACATTTCAAGGTCACGAACGGCACACATAGAACTAGTTTGCGCAGCGGCAGAAGACTATGTCGTCACGCAGCGCAAGAATACGTGCTCAGTTGCCACCATACAATTTTTCATTTGAATGTTTTAGATATATGGCGTAAAAACGTTTCTCCTGCAAATGTCTTTTAATCAGAGACTACGATTTAGGACGATTTAAGATTTTACATTTATTTATTTATTGAAGTGTTTTTCATACAAATATGTGCTGTAAATATGACTTTACTACTGCGCTAGCGTAGGTTAGTAACAGACTACGCCGCCTTCCGACTTGGGTGCAAATTCGTTATGCCACCGCTGTCGGAACAGAACTCCACGGAAGACCGATAACCCCTGTACGTTAAAAACGTTAAAACGGATTAGAGCGCCACCCAGAGTTGCAGAGGTGAGCATACATTGTCCACGAATTGATTCCCGCCTGGTGCAAGAGTAGTTGGATTAAATGCTTTTTGAGCCATAGCAGTAGCTTATCCAAAACTGTGCAAACACATTCAGGAGAAGGTGATGAGTTAGCAGTCAGCAATTACCGCTCAATACTTCACATGTGGAAATGGATGATTGATGCGGGACGTTTCATTTCCACACCTCTAAAAGGTCCCTTTTAGCGGCGGCACCCAGCACGCCGCGGAGTGGGTGCGCTTCAAAGGCCGCCGAGGGGATCTGGCCTTCCTGCTCGGCCTCCCCGGGACAAGAGTGGCTTTATTCTGCGGGCAGGGTGTGTACGCGTGGGGCGGGGGGCACCGGGGGCGGGCGGTGTGCTGGGGATTCCGCACCTGTGTTTGCTCCGTTCCCAATAATTGAGAGCCCCGTGCTATTTTCGGCGCTGAGCACAAAGTGGCTCACTCATATGGATCCCGGAGCGAATAATCTTGGCTCCGAGCTGCATGTGGCTGGAAAAGGCCGAAGTCGCGTGGATTAGGCATGCGGGGTGTGCAAATACGCAGCGGCATGCGAGCGTGGAACACAAACACGGGCCAAGTGGAACAGAGATGTGTGGCCCCGGTTGTGACTGGCGCATTATTGCCATCGATACACCTCACATTTCAATCTAAAAGCGATGCAAATCATTCTATTGCTTTTGACGTGTTGTTCATGCTTCCAGGGCATTCTTTTGTACACTTCGCACTGGGCGGATTCGACATGCTCGGTAAGAAGGTACCGTGTTATTCCAGAAGATTAGTTTCAAACAATTTCTATTCAGTCCCTTACAAAATGTAATACAATATGAATGACTCAATACTACTGGAGATAGGCAAGTACCGATAGCAAGCCCTCATTTCAAGGTATTGGGTACACATGATACCATCCGCTGATGCTTAAGGCAAAATAAATCGGACATCGAGTGAGTCCAACTCGCCAGTAGTTGGCGCTAGACTGCGGCGGTTTTTGCTCACAATCGTCTGTCGTTGTGTTGATTGAAATTGAAGTATCTAGTGGTATTGCTACTACTGGTTCTTGGCGAGTACTCAAGACTCGTGCTGAAAGGAAGCGATTTGGAACTATATGCCCAAATTCCTGTACACCGCTTTCGGCAAAACAATCGACATTATGATATTGATTCGGAACGCTCAACGATGCCCTCGAAAAACAGATTTTTAGATTTGTATTTTCAGTGTGTGTAGTACAGTGTTGTAATTCATTTCAGTAGCTTATCAAAATGCCTATTTCCTTGATAGTTTATTAAGGTTTTTTTTGTTTTTAAAATACACAACCCTCATCATTGTATTACTCAAACATATTTCTAATTGATAGAGGTCTCTTCATACCGTCTAATCTGCCTTTACAAATTAATAATAATAGTGCTATTTTTGTGATTGACAAAGTCATTTTTTCCCCCCTTAATTTAACATTGCTTGTATTACTGTGATTAATGTTTGTAGTGGCATGAAACAGCATTGCATCATTGTAAAACTTGCTTCTAATATTTTCATGACCCTATTTATTTGTACTAATAATGATATGTCAGTTGGCGTTTTAATATTTTGATGAAATTTGCATCATGAGTAAAATGCCCTCCTCCAAAGAAACAATGTGCAATGCCATAATCAAAGCCACAATCGCAGATGTGCAAATTGAAATGGAGCAAAAAAAAGAAACGCCGGTCCGTGCCAGTTCCTTGTTACCGAGCGACGGCGAGCGACGGCGGCAGGTCAGGCCGAGTGCAGCGAGACCTCGCAGTCAAAACGGTCGCTCTCTTTGGCTTCCGATGGGCCGCCGCTCTCACGCTTTCCCGCGATCCCCTCCGAAGGCGGAATTGATAGATGTACTAGGTGGCCACGAAGCTCATCACAACAAAATGTTTCATGTGTCATCGAATTTTCCTGAAATATTCCCTCCGCCTGCCATCGCAAGCCGTGCATGTTATGTGTTTGCGCCAAGCGACAATGATAGATTTAGAGTGATGTTATGCGCGACATGACAGCCCCTGCGCCCGCCAGTTCATTATGATATTAATAGGGCGGGTTGAAAAGGCCAAAACATTCCTCACTTGTCATGCGGCCTTAACCTTGTTAAACCTTTTGAAAAATGAAAAAAAAAAAAAAAAAAAAAAAAGAATCCAAAAGGGAGCCATTTTTATTTAAAATATTAACCGGCTGTCTGTGCTGGCCCTGGTAATTGATTACACAAAGGCGGGAATTGTGACAAATCATTCAGCTCGCCAATGCGGGCCGTGGCAAAGTTCAGCAATTAGGCTGCTGCGTAAAAATGGTCGACTCCCCCAGCGTTGGGCGTGTTGGATTTATGTTCGCTCGCCGGCTTAGTGCGCACGTTCAAAGGGCGGCGTAGGCGAGCGGGAGGTTGACGCTTGGGGAATGTGCACAAATATGGGGGAACACACACACGCATTTTGCAGTAAATCTGAGTGGTCTTTTGGGTCGGGGGGGGGGGGTGTGGGCTTCGGAGGTGGTCAGCGAGGGGGTGTTGAGTGAAGGCATAGCTAAATAATCAACCTGAGACGGGGGTCAACTCTTTCCAAGTCATCTGTGGTGCTAAAGAGGCCGAAGAAAGGAGAACATTTTGTTACTTTTACAAAATAGTCAAATTACAAATCACTTCTTTTAGTTTTGCTTTGAAAAAACAAACTCCAAAATAGAAAAAAAAAAAAAGCAGCTCAGACATGTTATATTTTGACTTCCAGTCAGCCAAACCTAAACCCTCTGTCAATATTTAGCTTTCTTTTAATGGGGTCATTTTATGCTACTGTCTGACCGTGATGGCCAATGAGTAGCTACTTGCTCAGTGTCACACTGTTAAATATACCCGGGAATAGCTCTCAGTCAAATATTGCAGCCGGACATAAAGAAAGGAAGATGCTTTCTAAATATCACAAACAATGACTTTCCTTTCACACTTCAGTAAACCCCCTTTTATAATCTGCTTGCTTAATGCTAACACACGGTATATTGTGAAACACTGTTGACGAGCTAACGGAAATAAGCACAGATGTCACGGTAATTATAAACCGTCAAACAACTGTTTCAAACAACACACATAGAGCAGGAACACATACAAACATGCAAACAATGCAAGTATTCCCTTTGCGCTGTGGCAAAAACTGTGACTAAAGTTTAGTTGGGGACCTTCTTCGTCTCTTCTTCTTGCTCTTAATGATGATGCATCCCTTGCAGTACTGCCCGGCATGGTAAAGAAAAATGGTCAACATATATAACACATTTATCTGTACCGTCAGTGCTGTACAAAGGCTCACGTTCACTCATCCGCACACATCCATACAGCAATGGGCGGTTGCTGCCATGCAAGTTAGGCTTCACTGTCTTGCCCAAAGACACTTCGACAGCAAAATGTCGGAGCTGGGATTCACACCGTTGAGACTTCGATCACTGGACGACCCGCTCGAGCAACTGAGCCACAGCCGCTCGATTACATGTGCTATTCGGACAAATACAAAAGCCCACATATCCTGGTGAAAATGTATTTCTTTTAGGGTTAGCAAACAAATCGCTAGTTGGGTGGACATGTCTATCATAACATGACACGTGACAAAAAGCCATTTTCGACTCGTATTTTATTCGCATATTACACCTATGAAGGAATTCGTCCAAATGAGCCCGAATCGGAAGCAGGAATCCTAGACGGGTAGGCGGCACTATGTCAATTGTAAGAGCTGTCATTCAACATCTCCATCTCCAGCAACGGTGTGGGATTTCTTCTATCACCGTTGCACTTTCCAACTGAAATCGCAGTTTATAAAAGCCGCGAATGCTTTGAAATGTCCTTTTGTCGAGTACGACTCGCTAATAAGCTGTGCTCGCCGAAAGTGAGACAAGCAGGCAGGTGAGTCCCTCGCTGGCTCCACACAGGTTTTATGTTTTTAGAGAGTGACCTCATTTTAACCCGTGTCCACTAATGAAGACCAGACACGCACACGCACACGCACAATGTGTGTGTGACTTGTATGTGAAGGCAGAACACGGTGTATCTGCATGAAATTTCTTGAAAGAGTCCAATTATACTATACAGTTTGCATGTGTCTAAAACATGGAAGCACACTTGTGCTCTGGACTGCAAATGTGTCTGAAAAAGTGCCCTGAAGCACAGGAAGAGGCGTTTTTACTATTTCCTGAAACAGTGGCATGTTTTGGATGAACTGTAGAAGTTGGTTCAGAGCACAGTGGAATCAATTGTTAAAAGGGAACAGACAACAGGAACAGAGTTAAAGGGAACAGTAACTAATATAGCATACACACGTGTGTGAGAATTAAGGGACCGTGACAGAATATGGGGAACACTGCCCCCGAAGGCCACTTACCAGATTACACTTACACTATTTCTCAATGAGTGTGTCATCCACAATTTATTTTTTTCAAATATATATTTCAGTAATAAGTACGTTGAATTATAGCGCGTTCACAGTGTTGTATGCAACCATGTTTTGTGTTGGTTCAAACAGTTCTTAAACCAAATCTCCCATCTGCAGGTGAGTAAATGAACACCTGCACCTACTTTATGAGTCAATAAGCGGATTGTTTTATGACTTTTATGAAACAAATGTCCTAAACTAGCAATAAAACAATAGCAAGTGCACTGGCTATACCTCTGACCCCGCCAAATTGGAGCCCCTTCCGGCACCAAAGGCGAGCCCCTTTGCTGTTTTTTGTGGCCCCTGCAGACCCACCCAAGAAGAATTCGGGAGGAGGGACGGGGGTTTGTGGAAAAAAAGATGCCTGTCACCTTTAATAGCACTGTCATTTCCCATCGGGGCAGTGACGAAATCATATAGAGTTTCCCAGCAAAGTGGTCAGAAGGAGCAGATATGGAAATGACTGCAATGTCACAATGTTAACGTCGCAAAAATTGCCTCCCATTGGAAATTGCTGCTGGAGATATGTAGAGGAAAACAGTTATTATTATTTTCTTTTTTTCACTTACAGTATGTACTACTGAGACTACGCACATCAAGAGCACCCATTGCAACTTGCCACCACTTTAAAAGCGACATATTATGCAATGATCCCCCTCTAATCTAAAGTGGTTTCTGAATTTCATAAAATGCATGTGACATTCTTTCATCAAAATATCCCCAAGAACAAGAATTAGAGCACTCTCCGCCCCCTCTCTGGAGATCAGGTGGTTTTGGAGGGCTCTCCTGTCTCATGCTAATGACCACGACGCTCCAATGTTTGCGTTACCACGGCAACCGGGACAGCGGTAGGAGGTGTTTACTATTTAGGCTCAAGATGTTTGGAGCGTCATATTAGAATTTGAGTGTGATGTGTAGACACAAGGATCAATTGCATTTTCGCTCACGGAGGCAGCACTTCATCACCAAGCCGCTGAATTACGTGCGCAGTCACATAAACGATCGATCAAAAATCTGATCGGCTTGCTTCAAAAATGACTTGGTTGTTTACTTCCACACTTTTGATGAGTGGGCAGGCACGCCACCAAAATGACTTATTTAATGGGAAGTTACGTGGGATTTCATTCCATGTACGTTAAGATATCATTTTAGATTGTATGGCGTCCAGCCATACAACTCAAGACAGAACGATTTATGGGAAATGTAATTATAATCCAAGATATACATTGGCAAGTTTCCATTATCGCTCCAAGTGAGAACCAACAGGGTGGTCAGTACGACAACCGTGGTTTCAGAATGATGTCACACATTTGTTCTCCTTGACAGAACACGAGCAGGTCAACCACACGTGAACGTTGTACATGCGCACACACAGTAACGCACGTGTTTTGCAGACCGGCGTTCCAATCAGCAGAGTGGACGTCCACCATCATTTAGCTGTCAGAGGTGGAAACAAAATAGATGAGGAATGAAGTGTTGGGACCGGCCTGACCTTGTGCATGATTGCCTCCTAAATAGCCGAGACTGAAATTGGGCATTTTACACCCTGGCGGCTGCCCAAGACGCAATTTGTCCCAGTATGGAGGACAGCATGGCTGGAGTAGCATGCCACGTCAAATAGCAATTTCCTGGGCTCTCTCCAATCCCCTTTTACATAGGACCTTGAGCGCAGTACAGTGCAGTATTTGTCAAAATTCGCTTTGGATCAGCAGTGGAAGTTCTGAATGATTAAGCAGTCAGGCTGCCCTCACGATACACAGTTCGTATTGAAAGCAAAGTATGCGACTATTTGTAGAATGTGTTTTAAATTTGCTAGCTGCACTGCAGCAACGATGGCATGTGGTATGTTTGGCCATGTAATACCTTGCGTTGTCTCCTAGCATATAGCACCATTCTTCGTGCAAGCCTGAACATACTGGAAACTGATTTGCAGCCACACGAGAAAAGGCTCACGCTATATCTTGATTTAGTGTTGGCTCGTCGAGGGTATAATGGATATTTACAAGAACGGGTTGCGATATATAGCGCTGACTTTGTATTTCGACATGGTGAAGCAGCATGTGGCTCATTATCAAACACTCTGTTCTTTCTTGCTCGAAATAAACGAGAAAGACAACTCCGTTTTCCCCCCACTGTTTATTATAGTAACACATCGGGTCCCTTGGTTAATGGTGTCGTTCTGTTCTCATGGCAACTACGTAACCCGACTTTGTGAGTCTGAACACATTGTTTACCTCTTCTAAAACAGTAGTGAAGTCATAATGATTGGATGAAAACCACTTCAGTTCTAGTCCATATACATAAAACAATCAAAGGAAAAAGGAAATACGGCAGAAAGAGAGAGTATACCTTTTTGAGCCGCATAACCGCATATTCTTAAAAAAAAAACAAAAACAAATTAGTTCATGGCACGCCCTTAAACGGTAAGACATTGATTTCACTGTTATACGTGGATGGTCGCCTGCTGTGCTTTGCAATAGTCCACTTCTATTTGATCCAATCACAAGTTAAATGATCTTTATTCACATTCATCCCTGAAAAAAACTTGTTTTCACCGGACCCTATTTTACCTTCAGCATGTAAACTGTAGTAATGAGTAATCTTAATATTTCCAATGATGCCTCATGACGGCAGATCATGCTAGAACGTGGGACTTGAACAGCAACACAGGCCAGAATGGAATGGACTAATACACGCCGACTGAGGTAAAGGAATCCTGAGTGACTTTCGAACGCCAGCCAGAGAAAAAGGCGTCTTTTCCGCTTGAGAGGAAGCATTAGAGCTGTCACCAAATAGTATCGAACTTGAGTGCATCTGTATTGTTAGGCCATTTCCCTATGCCGGTTCCGACAGCATGTATGTAGTGTGTGATTTCACGATATCAGCCTCAGGTTGATGGATCAGCTACTGTAAAGTACATAATATGCGGCCCTTACCTTAGTTATTTAGTTAGTTTAGGAGTTTAATCCCGAGGCGCACCTTAGTAGCGTCTGCCCTGGAACCGGTGGGCTTAAGACACTGAGCTGGGATCAGTTCAAGTGGAATCCAACTCCGAGCTGTCTGTTTGAGGGGTCTGGAACTAATCGATGAGAGGGGAGCATCTGTGAAAGAAATGTTCAGGGAGGCTGGAGCCAGCGGGGCTACTGTCTGATGGCCCCGTTCTGGTACCGCAGCGCAGCATTACCACCCGATACAGCGCCCGAGATGGCTTTGATGCGGAACGATGGTGACACGTGAAACATTTTACACTTGGACATCCCACCCGTGGTTGCTGTTTGTACCATCGCTGCCGTATCGTCATCTCGTTTCTCCTGTCGGTGCGGATTCTCCTTCTTCTATGTTTTCTATCAGTTTCTGCGTTAAGTCCTTCCCCTCTGAACTCAATCCCCGGTCTGGCCCTGTGCTTGAGCCCCTCAGCTGCTGGTCTGCTCTCACACTAACCCCCTTGTTTATATGTGGGACGCAATTAAGTCGAAGCCAAGTAGAAGAGTCCCAGAGAGAGCGACAAGAGTGCAAGCTTGTGAGTCAGATTTCAACTTCGACGCTCGCCCACGGTCCTCCCCGCCCCGTTTTTCTCCTTTACGCCTTTCCTGCCCAGCCTGCCTTCTTTTGAGACTTTTTACTCTTTGATTATTTTCTACACCACGCTATAATCAATTAAAGCCAGTAATTGATGGATTTATTTCTTTGGCTGTTCTGTGGGAGAGTATTAAGTGAAGATGTACAGATGAAGCAAGATGTGACTTCACCTCTGTGCAATTTCGGTTCAATATTAATGATACAGGAGAACGTCAACGTCACAGGGTTCTTTATGCGGCATTGCTCGTCCAAAACAATCATTTAAATCTATGTTTCAGGCAAGTATGTTCTCCCCCATTATTGACATTAAAAAGAAAACCAAAAAACTGCTCCAACTTATCCACATGTGTGGTCCAGCGGCCCAGGGGAGCCATCTCACAATCCCAGACACACGTGTGCAGGCAGAAGCAGTAGTGCAATTCCGAGTAGGTAAACACAGCTCTGACTGGCCACTGCACACACTCCCCATCTCAACAATGCCCAGTGAAGCCAAAGTTAGCAGCGATTACATTCAAAAGTCGTACAGCAGTGGCGTCGCACGTAAAGATTCACACACATTGTCCACTGAAAACAACACTTAAAAGGGGACTACAGTCCACTTCAAAAGTGTTGAACAGTGTCACCAGTTATTATTATTCAAACAATAAGCAACGCTGAATGTCTTTGTTCATTTTCAGATTTGACTTTTGCCCATGAAGACTACATTTCATCTATTTAGTGGTGTAACCAACATGCAAATCAGAGCGCTGTCTATGGGCGAGAAACAAGCAACATTGACTTCTTTGACGCATTCAAATCGACGTGACACGGTGCCAATACATCCTCTCTGCATTTAGTTGGTGAAACGTAATAAAATTGTGTGCTGAGCTTTGTTGTCACGACGATGTTATCTTTAATGGCAAGAAGCGATGGAGGCTCTCGATTCAATCTCAACTCGTTCGCTGTCTGAGTTGCTGACGGTGTAGCGGTTCGCTCGTCTGACTTCGGTGAAGATGCGAGCGTGAAAAAGGGAAAAAGGGGACCTGAGGATTTGGTGGGTGGGCCCTTGGATGTCCGGCAAGGGGCCCCGTTCATCCCCTCATTGACGAATCATTTTTGGAATGAAGGATCATCACCTGAGCCCCGTTGACGAAGACGTTTTTGAAGGATCAATTCTCAAAGTGTATCAGGAAATGTTGCCGAATGCTCATTTCTGGTGTGACATCATTTTCTATTTGTGACATCTCAGATCCACCTGAGACTGGATATTAGCACCACCTACAGGCCACAGATGTTTTGGTGGAAGTCTACACTCTTCTGCATGCTCAAATTGCATTGAAACATGGCTGTCATTGGTACGCTAAAAAGGATTAGAGCATAATGACTTCTTCATGTCCAACATCTCAGCAACCTGCTTTAACATTACGTCCCCACAGTGCAAATGCGTGCGCTTCACTTTCACGTGGGAGATGTTCCGAGGATGTGCAGCGCGTTGACTGACGTGGGGGCGAAACAGAGGGACCGTCCCTGACCTCCCGACGCCGCTCTCCAGGAAGACGAATAGCCCCCCCGGTGGCCCTGAGCAGATAAAATACACCCGCAGCATCTTCAACGCCATGTGTGACAGCCATCACGGGTGGCCTATCAGCGGGAGGCGCAGAGGAGGCGTTTGAGGTCAGGGGGAGGGGGCACATTAGGAACATATCAGCAATGAACTCTGCGCGTTTATTTTTCTTCCTGCTTGAACACCTGGATACCAGGGTACGATCATCCTTGCTGTTGAAAAGAACTCAGTCGTTTTCTGATGGTCCTTTGGTGCAATTTATCGGCACGTATGGGAGTAGATTTGCTATTTGCGTTCTTTGCTATTGGAAAAGATCAGCTATTGTTCAACATATGCGCTTGTTTTTTTCCAGACCCTTAATTTACCGTCTCATATGAAAACACAAATCTGTTGGCAAAAGCCACACTTAAAAGCCTCAAATGAATTCTTTGAGGAGGGATTTGGTGTTCCGAGCACATACCAATTGTTGTGTAACGCGTAATAGACGTGACACGTTTTTAACCTCTTAGCCAACTGAAAATCCCTCTTAACACATCGAACACCACAGGATAACCGCTCAGGACAATCGGTGGTCCTCTCCCTTTTGCTGTACATTTTTCAAACCCACCTTAAAAGCCATTTGTATTCCTTGGCATTCAACACAGCCAGGGTCTTGTTTGTTTGTATTGTTTTGAACTTCGTGACTGTTTTGTTTTGTGAATTCAATTGTCTTTTGTTTTATGTTTGAATTTGTATTCATGTACGACACCTCTGGTTCTTTTTGAAAGTCTCTTGAAATAAAATTGAGTGGAGTTGAGTTGAGTTTGAGAGACATTCGATAATCGGACCTTTGCTGACTTTGATCAGAAGTTGAACAATGCTCTTATTTGGCCCCATTGTTAGTAAACAACTGGGTCATTTATGATTTGATGTTCTTCGGGCCCCTCGGTTCTTTTTGTCATCCGTATCTCATATTTAGTTTTATTCTGCTATGCCAGGAAGTCTTGACGTAATAGCCTGGGGATGAGTAGGATCATTGGAAATTTTGCATGTGAATTTTTTGTAATACTTTATATATATTGCACCCCGCCCCCAAAAAATAGTCAAAAACTAAGAATATATTTTTTTCATGTACATACAGTAATTGCAATTAGTTCAATGTTGTCCCCCCCCTTTTTAATCTTTCTGAAAATGTATGACTACTGTATCTATACCTCTATAAAAACCGCTCACTTAAAAATCCAGCATATGTCTTTTCAGCAGCATTGATGTGCCTTTTTAATTGGAGTTTACCTTTGCCTTTTTGTCACATTTTTTAAATCCTTTCATTGGCTCGAAATTGACTTTTTAAAAAGAGGATCTGTGTGGGGAACATCCCAACATCCTTTGTTGGGATGTGGAAATTAGGTACGTGACTAAAAAAGTTGGAATATGGAAGTTTTTCTCTGCTATTCTGTCAAATGAGCGCAAAACTTCTGCATGCAAGTGGAGCTCGTGTGAAAAAGGGAAGGCCAGACCTCCAATTTCCTGTGTGAGCATTTGCTGTGGACGGGGAAGGCCAGACCCCTCCGCAGCTATCAGAAATCAGCCAGCAAATGTCCCCCGAGCCAGCCCCTGCCCCGACGATACCCTCTCCTGCCCCTCCTCCCCTTTCCTCTCAGCCCAGGCCCCAGGGCCGCTGTGGGTTAACCTCACTCAGCCATGACCAGAAAGCAGAGTGATATCTTACTCATCTAATCCCCCCCTCAGTCGTCATGCAATAAAGTATGCCTTGCGACCTTTGAACCCAGTCAGTACCACCCCCACTCCCACCAGCAACACTCCCAACCCTCCCTGTCCAGGGACATGTAAAGACTGTTGGAAGGACAGTTAGCAGCCTCTGAACAGTCTCGCTGCCAAGTTTTTCACTGTTTAAAAGTCAGATGTTCAAATGGTAACACGTAGGCTTGCTGGAACATGATGTGCGTTGTCGTGGAAGCAAGATTCCCATGTGATGGTTTCATACAATGCTACATGACTAACAGCAGAACGACGAGGAGGGAGCCAAACTACAGACGAATTCCACTAAAGTTCACGTTACTTCTAGCTTGTATGTTTGCAAGGAGCAATGAATAACCCCTCGCGCCTCCTTTTTCGTGGCAAATCCGCAGAATGATCACACTTTAACGCCACGCTCTGCCCGCATGAGATAACGTCGGCGAACAAACCTTCACAATTTAGTGTCGGCCATCCGTCTAGGACGGTGATTCCCAACCACCATAAAGCAAAGGCGCACATTACAAATCACAAAAACAAAAATGTCATAAAAAGCATATATACCAAATGAATGTTGTTCTCGTCTTAACTAAAATTGAAAAAGTTGTATTTTAAAAACTCAAATGTTAAGATATTCTTTTGTACGAATGGCAACAGGTTAATCGTACCTTCTGCCATAGAGTGGAAGAGCATTGAACTGTTCTGCCTGTCACGATACGTCGCTGGCATAGAAAGTAGAAAAGTAGATGCATTACTCGGAGTAAATAATAATTGTCAGACCAATGACTTTAAATGTGATCATTTCCCACGGCACAAGCCCAATAGCCTTCCTCTTCAATTTCATGCACGGCTCTGTCTGTCCTGTCCGTAGACACGTCCACTCAGTCAATTTGTTAAACTGCTGCGAAGCGGGTAACCTTTTTGAAACGACCGAGTGAATTTTGACCCCATAAAGTAGTGAAACACAGACAATGAGTACGCTCACGCAGGAGTTGCTCGGGCCACAGCTCACACGCCGGCCCACTAGGCCCCGCCTCTTAAAGACACAGCTAACACACAGACACGACAATACATATTCTCTATACATTTTATGCTTGCATTTTTTGCGTGTGTTCAAATACATGTATAATGTGTTTAAACACAGATTATCAGATATCACGAGTCATCCCCCACGACGAACATAGAATAACTGTCAAATAAACCAAACGTGCAATATATGAAACATCTGTGGACATGCGTAATATACGTTGTATATTACGCTCTGTTGCACATTATTCTAGGAAACCTCCCATTAGTCAATCTCTATTCTCTACTGTATTGTCCTTTACCCTTTTTCTTCAATAAAGATAACACCTCTGTTCCTACCTCAATATATGCAAAATAAACAGAAAGCATGTGTAAGGCAAGGTTCGTCCAAAAAACAACAAATAAAAATCAATAAAAAAATAAAAAATAAAAAAATAAAAAATAAAAAATCAATAAAAAAAATAAAAAAATAAAAAAAATAAATACAGGCCGTATGCAGACAAAAGTGTTTGTACACGTGGTTATTGCACATACATGAAGTTAAAATGTGGAAAAACAAATTTGGGTACCCCTTGTGCAGCCTCAGTCTATCAGATGTTGGAATATGTCTGTAGGAATTGTTTTGTTCAGTTATCCGGAAGAAAAATCGGGAGTTCAAAGTTGACCGTTGTTGGACCTGACAGTTCACCCCAAAGGTGTTTGATTTTTGTTCTTCGACAGCAAACCAATTCAAGCGTGCCTGTATGGACCTTGTTTTGTGTGCTGGGAACAAATAAGACATTCCCCTGACTATTCCCCTAAAATTGGCAGCATGCAAATGTCTTGCTACGATGAATAATCACGATACCCAAACACGAATTAATTGATTGATGATGAGGTGCATCGCAATCCTTTTTTTCTATATAGACTGTCACATACAGGTAGATACTTTCTGACATGGAGATGAGAAGTGCATCTTCCGTCACTTACAAGAAAGACATGGACACATGGAGACCTTTCTAAATATTATGACTGCAAATGGAAGCGCGCCTGCACGTTCGATTCATGCGTGCGGTATGTGGCGGAGCAAGAGCGAAAGAAAGAGTCCAAAGCTGCTGAAAAGGGGGTTCAGGGCTCCCTTGCTCATCCAGCACATCTGGGCTTTATATCAGGCCTTTAATTAATCCTGAGTGAAGGCCAGCCAGTGACAGGCTGACTGGGCAGACGCCAGTCCAGGACAGGGACTGATTTGTTACAAGTGAGCTCCAACCGGCATTGATTTATTTCAAACTGAGCAGAGGAGAGAGTTAGGGGAGGAGGTGTGACTCTGGGGGGGGGGGGGGTGAGTATTATGAGATGGGGACGAGCGGAATGCTCTGAGGATGGGTGTCATACTGACTGAACAAAGTGAGTCCAAAGTCCAATTCCCCCCAAAACAAGGGAACGGTGTTATCGACAGGTCAAAACATTGCAACGCAGCGTAATCATTGCATGACGGGTCCGTGTCCCAGTTTCTTTCAATTCGGAAAAGATTTGATCCATCGGAAATAATGTTTAAAACCACCGACATTTCCTGGGGAAGACTGTTGCTATCCTAAAGCAATATTTAAGTCAATATTCTTCTCATGTCATACAAGTGTGAAAATAAAACGAAAAATGTCAATCTTAAAAGACACAAACGGTAAACTCTCTTCACTTAAATGACTAAGGATGAAGGTGTCGCATCATAACACCCTTATTATTTTTTTAAATGGTGGTGGTGAGCACAACTCCCTTACCGCTGAGGTTGTGACATGCTTTTGTCAAAATACCCCGAGGGTCAAGAATGATGGCACAATTTACACACCTTATTTCTTGTCTTGCTGAAATGAGCCCACTGTTTTGTACAATGGCGAATCTGAGCCTTGTGACTTCGCGGGCTGCCTGCCGTCATCTCGGCGGCGAGCGCGTGTGGAACGTTGGGCTGGATCACACGCTCGCATCTCCTTGCGGAAACAGAGCGCAGAGTGTGGGAGAAAAAAAAACGAGCGACTGCAAAGACAATACCAGCATTTTAACTCTTGGAGTTCAAACACTAAACCCTATGTCGGATATGACCCAACACAAAAACGTATTTCATTTCACACAGGCACTCACGTCGAGAGACCCGACTGTTTGTATACGAGCAATTCAATAAATCAAGTCCTCATAATAAATCCCGTTTGAATGAGGCTGCAGATTGCCTGCTTTTGATTCTAATTCGTAAAATGAGAGGAATGTTGACTGTGACACAAGGAGAGAGAGGAGGAGGATTAGGGAAATTGAGACGATTTCTCCATCAGGTGGGTATTGTTCCCTCCCAGGCGTGTGCTGTCAATCTTCGCTCATCTTATCTTTTCACACGGAGGGGATGGGCTGGGGGCCGGTGGAGGGGGGGAATGTCTGCTTTTTCACGACATTCATCACAAACTCAGCAAAACACAGGAACGTATTGCCCCCCCCCCCCCCCCCCCTCCCCCAAGCCTCTCAGCTGGGAAGCGAGGAGGATGTCCTTCTATTTCTTCTTATTATCTGGCACATGAATCACAGTGTGGGACTTACCTGTGTTTGTGTGCGTGCGTGCGTGTTTCGGTGTGTGCTGACCGAGGCGCTCTTGCGACTTCCTTGCGATGAGATGAGATGCTGAGGTTTTTACAAGTATCCTTCACTCGACGTGCTTCCTAATGATAAGAACTTTATGACTGTACTTGCTTTACATGAATCTTGGTCCACAAAGGGTAATCAATCCAAAATGTATAGAAGAACACGGAGCTATATGTGACGTTTCACTTGCGTACGGGCGATGCGTAACAACCTCACACAACCGCGCTGCGCTTTGATTGAGCTTTCCCGAGTGAAAATATGCGGCTAGAGATCATGAAATCCCAGATTATTTCGATGACGACGTTGCATCCAGGCAAATCATGACGTCGGGTCGCTCTTGTAATCTTGCGTTCAAAACAAACACGCAGTGGGCATACCGCAGTGGACGAAAAGCCCCGAATATTCCGTGTCATGTGCAATATACTGCCTGTAAAACATCAAATTGTCCTGTTGCTATTCATGCATCTCGGGCCTCCGCTGGCGAGCGTCTCTAAATCCAGCAGTCTGCTGTGATTAATGGGCCTTTTTAGCGCTATCGTCTAGACGTCAATTCCCAAAATACCTTGGGGCGCAAGGAAACATCATTGTTGTTACAGGACTACCACCTACCAACCCCCTCCCACTTTCCATTTTCGTCTTTTGTTACTTTTCTACCCCCCTAAATCCGAAATATAGTGCCTTTTTTTGTTATTGATGAGCCCATCAAGTCATTTAGGGGCAACGCATGAATTTGAACTTAACTCCATGACCTTCCACTGATTTTTATGAGCGAGAGATTTCACTAGTAAAGTGAACGTGTGACCCTCTTTAGAGGTTAGGTGCAAATTAAAGGGCGGACAAATGAGCTCAGACAGTTTTAAAGGCCAGTGCTTTTGGGATTCTTTGCTTATTTTGCAGCTTTTTTTGTTCTATGAGGTTCTGACTACAATTTCTTCCTGGAAAATGTGCCTCTAAAGTGACACAAAACTTTGGCGGCTGGAGTTTGAGCCACCGTCATGCATGATGTCACACGAGACCTCAGTTCAGTGAGCATTAAGGGATTATCTCTGCGTATGTGCTTTCCCCCCCCCCCTCCCTTTGGCTTTTTGTACCTTATTCCAATTGAAGGAGAATGTGGAAAGAAAACGGATTGTGTTCCAAGGGTTTAATTATCTGTGCTAATTGCAAAAAAGCATGACCTCTTTTTGACTTTGTGTGCAGCTTCCTGGTGTGTCTTTTAGCGGGATTTTGAAAAATAATGCTAACATTTTGCTGTGGCTCTCAATAGTTGGCCTCATGTTTTGTTTGTACTTTTAATAAACTCAAAACAGTGTTTTTCATGTTTCAATTTTGTCATGTACATTATTAGATTAGTCGCAAAGCTTATGCGTGGGCAACAGAACAAATGACAACAAATGACGACAGAAGTAGTCTCAGGGCACTTTAGACATGGAGCAGGTCTAAGACCACATTCAATAAAAGACCAACGGAACCCTACTGAAACGTTTTATGATGGATCTAAATGGCCAGGAGGCCGAATGAGCGGTGTGAACGCTGGCGGGCAGGTGACATGAGATGGATGGGGAATCTTGTCCAAGTCTGGCCCACTTCGAGTGGCCTAGTGTGAGCGTAATAGTAATACTGTGGAAAACAGGAGAAAGAGACTCACAGTAACAGGCAGTATTTGTGGATATCAATCGAGAAATTTATGACCAGTTCTAGTAATGGTCATCATTATGCCAACACTTGACACAAAGTGAAATTGCAAGCTGTGATTTTGTGTAATTTCACCGAAAAATGGACCCAATGACTTAATGTCAAACAGAAGATATCAAGCCGGGAGCGAGCAGACAGGATTGTGGACCGATGATGTCTAGCTGAGTGTCAGAACCTGACGAGGTCGCAGATGAGAGAAGAAACTACAACCCGGTGACCGCAACCTGAATTACTGCATGATGAATTTGCTCACCGAGCCAGGAGGGTTCAACTCGTCCCAAATCTCCCCGCAAGCACTTCACGGTTGCCAGAGGGGAAACAGAGCAACAGAGTGGAAGTCGTTGCCAAGAGTGGAATGGGCCTGGCTGTTTGTGAAGTCGAGGCGAGGGGCTTTGGAGCGCCGCGCGCTCGTATCTCCCTCCCTATCCCCTTCCCTCTCCGAGGCCAGAGACGGCCACTTTCAGTGCGCCCGTGGGAATTGGGGAATTCAGCCTGCTCCCCTAAGAACATATTTTTCACCAAGACCTCTGTTCATAGACACGCAATCGCTAATACTGGAAGGAATGTGCTTTTTATAAATAGAAAGAGAGTCTCGATTCTTGCGTTGGGCAGGGTAGGTTTGGACTGCAGCAGCAAATACACACTTCAAAATCCTTTTGAAAAAATAAATAAATAAATAAATAAATAAATACATAAATAAGTAAGTCCAATAAAATGTATCACGACACCGCCGTCGTGTTTGAGCAAATATTGCGAGACGGCTCGGACACACTAAACGGCATCGAACAGTCCATTAATCACCACATTGACGAATATGAAATCCTACTTGGAACGATGTCCTCCAGAAACTGGGTTGCAGTAGGGGTCCATTTGTGTCCCTCGAGGTGCACCAACTACACCAACGTACCCCTCAAGTCCAATTAGTGGACTTTGGGGCCAAAAAGTTGTAAAAGTCAAGTGGCAAGGGTGCAAAGACACTTCTAGCGGCAAGCCCATGTAGCCTTGTACACCAAGTTCAGGAGCAGGTTATATTCGAAACAGACACATGTGGAAGCCGCGTCTGGATGCTATCAGAGCCTAAAACGCTGCTGCTTTTTATTATTAGAGTTAAGGAAGTTTACACAGCAGCAACCTCAAGCCATGTTACTCAAATTGTGGGACTCTTTTTTGTTGTTTTGTTTCTGGTTGCCAAAGCAACCCAACCATCCAGTGGACAAGGTTTTAATTGCGTGCGATTGATAACAATACTCAGTGCTTCTAAATGGATCATTTGCTGCTGAGAATTATTATTGTCTGTCGATTAGACATAGCTTTCACTTGATTAGAAAGTGACGTTTCTTTCAAATTGTTAAATGTAATACAGTAATTGTTACAAATTAGTAGCAGAACATCCAAAGCGAAGCTGGTAAATCTGCAATTTGTTCGGAGTTTCCACAGGAAATGTTGTAACAAGAAAGAATCAGTTGCCCACCGAAACTGTTGATATATCGCTATGTATGTTTGATAAGCTTGAAGTCAACCTCTGTATGAAACTCAATGAAAAGAAAGTAAAATGAGTCACCTGTTGATGATGCAGGACATGGACATAGCAAACAATAGTATGAGAGGGGATTACCCCGGGCAAATCAACTTCCAAAAAAGGCCAGTGCCAAAACTTCCCCTCTTTTTTAAAATCATAAATAAAATCAAGTAAGTTAACCGCCCCTGATTTACATGATTACTGCATGTGCCCGGTGGTGAGTGCCAGCTGACTTTGTGGTGTACATTTCTTCTTCCGTCATTGATTGTTTTAGCAATACAGTGTTGTACTTAGCGGACAGGACGGATTGTTCGTGCTCGCTCTTAGCCAGGACAAAAACATTTGGACATCACAACCTCTTTTTTTGGTTTTTTTTGTTTTCTTCTTCTATGGTTATCATCACAGTTTTCCTCTTTGCCATCGCTGGTCCCTTTACTTCCAAATACACGTTTTTGCACTTAATCCTTGAGACGTTCACAGAATTAGACCGATGAAATAGGACCTGAATTTTCAGGCATATTTTCCTGAAACTTTTCTTTGAACTCCGAATTGCACAATTTTCTGGGCGTTTGACTTGCGGTCGGTGTACTCTCCACAAACTGGCCAAGATCATACTGTATATCTGTTTAGCTCTGTTTCATATGCTTCGGGAATGGTGTCAATCGCATTTAAAAGGCATATGCAGCTCATTATAGCGCTGAAACTGTAATTCGCCAGCGGGCACTGGAGAATATTCAGACTTTATGAAAGGTGTAAACATGTCTTGAGTATTCCAGATTACCTCCACAGATCAAATGACCCTCTCTAGACCCCCTTCGATATCCCTCTACGGGCCAGTTCAGAAAACCTAGCGACGGTATCTCAGAAGCGTTTGTCGTTTCTCTTAATAAGGTGCTTTTTAAACTACGAGGAGTTGATTTCATTCCATTCTCGTGCGCTCCAGTGACGAGCGCTCGGCCCGCTCACTCGCCTGATGTCTCGTCCACGGCCCGAGGCCACAAGCGTCAGTGGGCCCTTATTAGCTGAGACCACCAGTGAACCAGGGCCATTTGGTGGGCCTAATAACAAAGCGCACGGGAGAAGCGAGGGACAGGAAGCGCAGCCAGACAGGCCGGTGCTGAGAAAGGCACTTTTCAGCAAGGGAGGCCTCAGTGGGGAAAAAAAACAGAGCGACAAGGCCTATCTGAGCTAAACACTCGCCATGGATTCAATCCAAATACGGCACTCATGGTGTTTTGCAACTAAAATGGCACATCCTGTAAAAGAAGCCGAGTGTCCCGTCTTCGGATAATGCCCAGAGGCGTCGTGAAAACGACTATGAAGGGATTTGACTGTCTGCCCCTCCTGTTCTCCAGGTGCTTGGTGGAGAGACAAAGCTGGTTTGACAGCAAACATTTGAGACCCCACGTGTTTTAACTGCCCATCAACATGGGAGGCTTTCACTTTAGGGCCGGGGGTTTATTGCACGACAGCTTAAACGCAGCTCGGGTTTCACCAGAGACGGCTTCACCGAGAAAGTAGAGTCCGGGAAACCGTTTATATCAAATTAAAAAAGTCGACCATGACAATCTTGAAGTCACAACTCATGGAAAGCTCAGTATTTGGCACCATTCAACAATATGAAATGTACACTCACACGCACTATTTTGTTGAGATGGAAAAAACTACATAGACACTGTCAAAGAAGAATTAATAGCAATGTGTGTATTACAGTACTTTGATTGTGCAATGATTCAGAACTGCACTGCATTCAAAAAATAATTCAAAAAAGAACATGCTGAGAGATGTTTGTAATATATTGACTTTTCAAGAAAGAAAACCTGTTCAAAGCTACCTGGCCCTATGTGAAAAAGTAATTGTTCAGTCATGAATTTAACGTGGCTAATCATGGTATTTGGAAAGCTGAGTTCATTCTCACTGACCACACCCATGCCTGATTACCTCCAGACTTGTTCAATCAAGAAATAACGCAAATAGAATCTGTCTGACAAAAATGAAGTAAGCCAAAACATCTCAAAAAGGTCCAACAAAATACCACGATTCAAAGAAATTCGAGAACAGAGGAGAAAACAAGTCAATGACATCTATCAGTCTGTAAAGGGTTACAAAGCCATTTCTAAAGCTTTAGGACTCCAGCGAACCACGGTAACAGCCATTAGCCACAAATGGACCAAACTCGGAACAGTGGTGAATCTTCCCAGGACTGGCCGGCCAGCAAAAACTACCCCAGGGCAAAATCTAAAGAACTGCAGAGCTCCTTTGCCTTAGTTAAGGTTGCTGTTCATGACCCAACAATAATAGACTGGCAAAGATTGCATACATGGCAGAGTTCCAAGACAAAAACACTGCTGACCAAAAAGATGATAAAGGCTTGTGTTACGTTTGCAAAAAAAAAAAAAAAGAGTTTTAGAAGAATATTCTCTGAACTAACGAGATGAAAATTGAACTTTTTGTAATGTGTTTATCTAGTTGCATCTAGTGGAAATGTAACACAGCATTTCACAAAAATTACATCATACCAGCAGTCAAACATAGTGGTGGTAGTGTGATGGTCTGGGGCTGCCGTGCTACTGCAGGACCTGGACGACTTGCTGTGAAAGATAGAATCATAGATTCTCCACTTTGACCAGAAAACCTTCGAGGAGAATGTTCGGCCATCAGTTGGTGACCTCAAGCTGAAGCGCACTCTGTAGCAGGAGTAGTTTAAAAATGGTGTACTTATTTTGAAGCAGTCAACCTCACTTGGTGATTCTGGCCTTGAAAAGCAAGTGGCTTCATTGTCTGCCTGCCTGCCTGCCTGACTGACTGACTGACTGACTCGCTCGCTCGCTCGCTCGCTCGCTCACTCACTCGCTCGCTCACTCACTCACTCGCTCACTCGCTCACTCACTCACTCACTCACGTACGTAGCATCTTTATTTGTCTGACTGTATGTGTATCCTGTGCGCAGTATTAGTATCTGGGCTTGAACATTTTTTCTTGTTTTCTTTTTTTAAATAAGGAGAGGGTGTTTTTTGGCTCTGCTGGATTCTGGGAATTTTCGTCTTGTCCGAGATTCTCAGCAGTTCTGTGTTCCTTCCTGGCAGAACTTCATAAGAGGACTCACGCAGCTCACATATTTCGGCTTCAAATGATCTAGAAAAACACGCTCCCGCTGCGTGGTAAAAAGTGGGCATGTACTGAATGTGAACTTGCGAAGACTCGGGCTTGTGTGTTTGTGTGCGTTTATGAGCTCTTGTGACTTTATTTGTCTACAGCTTGCGACCGTGTTGACTCTCGATTTGAGCGCGTCAGATCCTGCTGATTTCCGCGCTGCGAAAATACCAAACGTGCTTGGCTCTGATTATTTTCTCGAATAAATGAACCCAAACACGTTCTTTCACAGTAGATGAAATTTAGAATATTTCGAAAGGAGATTAAAATGCTGTTGTAACCACAAATCAACTTGATCATCATGAGAGAAAGTCCAGAGTCGTTCTCGTCCAACCCCGCAGCTCCTTTGTTGAAAGTCACTCTAGGCCTTTGGGTCAGCGGCCAAACTAAAGCTTTGCAGGATTCCAATTTATCAGCGGAAAATGTGCCAAGTTGTACGAACGTCGGGCGTTGGGCGCTGAGCAGATTGCCGAAGCTTTGCGAGACCACCCCGAAAGCCTCCCCACGGGCCAGAAAACAACCTCACAGACCTCAACGTTGTGTTTTCGAGAACAAGAACCAAAAAAGCAAAGTCTGTGGGCAGAGTCAGAAACTCAAGAAGCCTGTTTGACACTGCGAAAAGCTGCACAGACAGTTCTTTCCACCAGCAGAACTGTTCAGAGCTGGCTGGGCCCGATTTAGCGCTGGTCTCGTCTATTTTCTAAAGCAGCTGTTCTCATTAGGGTCACGCGTGAGTTGGAGCCTATCTCAGTTGACTTTGGGTGAGAGGCAGGGTCACACCATGGACTGGCTGCCAGCCAGATGCAGGGCACAAATGCAACCAAGCATTCTCATTGGCATATATGGACAATTTCGTCTTTGTTGAACCTAATATACGTGTTTTTGCAATTTGGGAGGAAGCTGGACTAGCACACAATCACTGGCATGCAAACACGCAAACTCCCCACAGGAGGGCCAGAGCCGAGCTTTGATTCGTGAACCTCAAAACTGTGAGCCAGACGTGCTAACCGCTATCAACTGTGCTGTCTGTCCTCTCTTATCTTGTCGTATTGGTTAGTTGTTGCATGTCCTCACCAGGTGTTCCATCCATCCACAAATGAGAACACAATTTGACTTTCGTTATGTTATTTGTGCTCAAATAGCTCGACTGTCTAACTATTGTTTTGCTGTGGTTCGCACCCCTTATTCCCATTCTGTCCTTCTGTCTGTCCCCTTGTCGGGCTGCATTTTCAATAAACTTCAGAATAATAAAAAAAAAAAAAAATGTTCCTTTTAAATAAGCAGAGGGAGTATTTCCAATTCCCCTGTTCCAGTACAAAGGGCATACAGATCCATCATTCTGCAAGGCCATGCAGCTGAACGGGACAGGTAAAATAATGATAATCATCATCATAATAATAATAATAAAATAAATCAAATTATTGTTACGCCAATGTGAACTTTGAAGAGGCTATCACAAAGGTTAGCGCTGATGCTAGTGCCGGCATTATTGTGCACCACTTAAATAGGGGCTGCCATGGCAGTGGCAGATTGTTTTACTTTATGCACGCCAGTCTAGCATGGATTTAAAGCTGCTATTTAAGATACACACACGCACACACCCCACACACACACACACACACACACACACACACACATATATATATGTTTACCGATGACCCTTTGCACACTTTCTATTTTTTTTACTCTAATCTCATGGCATTTCATCGACCAAAATTAGACTTAAACTAAAACGGTTTAGATGACAAAATTATGACTAAAACTGAATTGCATTTTAGTCCAAAGACTGAATAAAATGACTAAAACAGGTAGGTTTTCTCCCTCTCTTCTGTCTGGAGGCACAAAAAGCTTTACAAGTGTCGCAACTCACGAGATTCATAATCCATTTGCAGAACTACATTAATAATAATAATAATAATAATAATCATCATCAATAAAGGCTGTGATAACCATACAGCTACTGTCTGCATTCTCACACATGCCGGTCATGGAGTTTAGCTGCCCTTCATGCAACCTTGCCTAGAATATTTATAGATTCTTTTTGCACAGCATCAATGTGACAGTTCTTCTCAATGTTTGTTTACAGGACTATGGCACGACTATGTTTCAGCAAACATGATTTTTTTATTTTTTTATTTTTTTTATTTTTTGGGACTCGTGTGCCCCCGAAAAATCCTGTGCACGCAACACATTTTTTCAACTGTGTGGGACCTTCCCCATTCCCAAACAGCCAGGTGTTGTAAGAAAAATACAGGTGCCTGGAGAGCTACGAGGGCTCACAAAAAGCCCAAAGAGGCGACTCGGACTTACGTTGGGTATAATTATGCCCGCCTCACGCCTGACCACCTCCCACGGGGAAAAGTGGTAAGCCCCGTTGCGAAAACTGAGAGCATGAAGTCATTTCCTCCTCACGGGGGCCATGAAGTCTCGCGACTGTGTGGCACACCATTGTACCTTTCCCCTCGCATTTCTGGAGACAGTGATGTCATCGGTGTGACCTCAGCCCTCCCAGCCAAGTGCTGTAAAGCACCAGCGAGGCTACACGCAGGTGACTTTGTAATAATATCCTGACTTTTTTTTTTTTAATAAATACTCTCCCTCAAGGCCTGTATTTCCCTGATTGGGATAATTATGTGCTTAAGCTCTAGCTGCGCTTTTTCTTCCTCCTGCGACACTTTTTGTTTTCTAAAGAACTCATTTGCAGCCCAGTTCGTTATGTGTTACATGTGAATTAATTTGTTAATGTGGAAATTTCCGACCAACCAAATGGTCTCTCTGTGCACACTCAGAATATGCAAAGGAACAGGTAGTCATTCATAACCCAAGGTAAAAAAAAAAAAAAAAAGGCATAAATACAATAATAATGTAATTCTGTAATGTAATGTAATAAATGCATGTGGGGAGGCCTTGATTGAGGGGGGTCTTTATTTGTATGCATTTTTTGTTACGGGTATAAATGATATCCATGAATTGAGATACAGTTTTCCCACCATTTTTCATGGTGGGAAAAGAAAAGAGTCTCTTTGAGGGAGATGTTTTTGGTTGGATTTCATTTTAAACGGATGACACACTTGGTAACTGATTGGGATTAGATGATCAGATTTTAAATGATTTGTTTGTTTGTTTGTTTATGAGTAGTGGTGGGGCTAGGGCATGTGACAAATCTTGAATCATCTGTAAACCTATTCAGTGTTGCCAGCTTAGCGACTTTGCCGCTATATTTACCTTCTCTTCCGACCCCTCTGGTGACAATTTGGTTTTTTTTCTCGAGAAAAAGGTCCGAGCAGCAATTCTCGTGACTTTCTGTGGTTGTTATTGAGAAGAGTAGAGTTCTCCGCTGTGTGTCCAGACTGCAAATGAATGGCGCGTACAAAGCCACCACTGGCGAAGCTGACTTTAATTTGTTGTTTCCAAGTCGATTGGGGAGGAAAGATCACTCTTAACACATCCTACACCACAGAATAACTGCTCAGGGAAGGCTTCAGAGCCATGCGACAATCTGCCCTTTGCTGACTTCGACTTTGCTGGAAAAGAGGACCAATGTTCAAATTTGGTCAGATTATCGGTACGTGCGTGCTCCGTTTAACTAACATCTCAAGCGGGCTTTTGCGGGCATTCAAATTTGGAAATTGAGCTGTAATTGTTTTATTCTCCGACTACAGCAGCACTCTGTGGGTGAAAAAAAAAAAGTCGACAAATACTGCCATCCGAATGGTGTGTGCGTACGCCGGTGTGACTTGCTGTAACCTATGATTGTGTTCCCTTGCACATTTTCAAATATAGGGGCTTCCCAATCTGTTCCAAAACAATGATGTTATGCTATCACGGTCAAGGCTTGGGCACAAAAACACTTGGTTAGGTGCGGTTTGGGTCCAAATTGGCACTTTCCTTGGGGGCAAAGGACGGTTGTGGTTTTTAAAAACATCGTCTTTCCTTTAGTTGAGATCTGGAAGTGCGGTACACGGCGGTCTCCTGTTGCAACGCACGTCAAAAGCAGTCATAGCGAGTGTCCTTGAGCACATCCAACCTTCTTGACCTGCGCTAATACCGACGACGGCTGATTTCCTTCCATTGACGCTTTGTTGGGCGGATGGCGTGCATTTTCGCCGCTCCAAAACCGCCAACACATTGTATGTCAGCAGAAAAGTGTATGTTTGCTTCCTCCGTGGCCCGTTCGGAAAACAAATCCAAAAAAGAAAGAACCCACTGTTGGCCCACACGGCTCCACGCGTACGTCACACCGGCGTCACTCGGACTCGACGCCCATTACTGGCGAGGCTGGGAGGGAGCGAGCGTTCTGCAGTTTGCGACCCCCGCTCTAAATCACACTTGAGTGGACTTATCAGCCGAGCTTGCTATTGCCATTATTTACAGTGGCTCCACTCGGCTTGAAGGGTGCAAAGTGCCGCTAATAAACGGTTTAGGGTTTCCTCATCTGCTCAGCAGCCACTTTACAAAAAGACTGTCTTTACTACTGATTGTTTATGGGGGAGCTGGACCCTTCTTCTAGCATCAAATCTGAATGGGGGAGGTTAGCGCTAAGCGCTGTATTTAACACCTGCACTATCTCATGAAATACCCTATGCCATTGCAAAGATTTTAATGCCCGGAGAGGCAAAGATAGCCTCTGTTGGAGAGGTATTCATTCAAGGATATTTGTATGATTGTGGACTGTGTGCTTCAAGAGGCAGATATCTTCACATCCGAATCGAGTTCCCTCCAAATGGGGATACAAATGGGATATGTATCGGATAGCTACCAATGCGAGGGTAATGCAAGTAAATGCACTGATCGGATTTTGTTCCCACAATGCGTGCTCGATGTGTTCGAAATACACTGGACGCACGTGTGAGTCTTTTTTTTTTTTTTGGAATAAGCGGGGATATACAGTACCACCAACAAGCCTTTTGGGGGTTGGTTTCCACCACCCCTCAAAAAAAAGAATACAAAAATTGGCCAATAGGTTTACATTATAAACACTATACATGTAAACTTTCTATTGATATATAGACAGTGTGCCTTTGCCTGAAAGCTCAAACGAGCCATCCTGCTATACTTTAAATAACATATCATTTCATAGCACTGGACATATACTGTCTATTATATGTTATTGTCCCTAAATGCACATAAGGTTCACTGATATTGTTTTACTTTGGTGATTTAGTGCTGGGAAAGTGGGAGGTTTTGGGCCAAGTTAAACGAGTGAGCTGGGATGCGCCGGCCGGGCCGTCCTCCCCCGCCGCCCTCAGTGGAACGATGCAGGCGCCGATCTGGCTCCCAATCAATCAGCTGCATCTCACTGCTCAGTGAACTCGAGCTCATCAGCTGCGACGGCAAAGGGGGCGGCCTGAGACCGGGGGGTGGGTCGGGTGAGGGTTTTGGGTCACATGGGGAAAAAAAAGTGCATAGGAGTCGTTATTGATGGCTTTTTCACGGGTGACCCGTGTTAAAGAGTTGCATCAGTAAAAACCTACTTATAATGACACATTTTATAAAGCGACTCTGGAAACTTGCATTTAAATGCATGTGTTACCATTCTAAGTGATATTTCTGTTGCAAATATAAGTAATGCATCATAAATCTAAATCTAAATTGGTGGACCTGTGACACTTATAAATAGAAATTCCTTACATGAAAAAATGAGTTCTGATGGATGCAAATAACTCATTTTCCACTGAAATTAAACAAAGTTGCTTTGAACCTGATGGAGACGCTAGCAGATCTAAAACTACTGCCTGCTAAGATTGTACAAACGTGTGTAAAATAGTATTCATTTGACTTTCTGAAAAGTGCATTTTGGTGTAAATGAACATCCGTTAACTGTATTATTAAAATTGTACACTGGCCTAATGAGGAGTAAAGGGAGTACAAATGGGCAGTGGTTGTAGATGTGGTATTATATTTACAAATGCAATAAGTAAATCGTGATGTAATCTTACTGATTTATTGTAGAAATGAAAAATTCAATATCTATACATATTACAGTATGTGGAAATGGGTCTCGAAAACAGGCTGAGTTGTTTATCTCTGTGGATAAAACTGTGCCACGTACATCATCTGGTGCAGTTCTGAGTTAATATTTAGCGAATAGAACAACAAATGGAATACATTTGCTGATGATTGAATGTATTTGTGTGTGGAGATCGTTACAGACGTGTTTCGTTAGGCAAACCAGGCATCGGCGAGACGAATTTGAAATCTGATTGGTCCCAGAGAGACAGTCCCGTTGCTAATATCCACCAGCACTACTGATTCTGAAGGCCTTGGGCAGAATAGATTGGCATGGCAACACATAGAGGCTGAAATCCCATTGGTCAAAAACAACAATAATAATAAGAAGAACCTTAACACCACATACTGCACTGGAGGCAGTGCAGCCGGGAGAAACACTGCGAAATGAAGTGAACACACTGCTGGGAATAAGTTCATACAATTTAGGTTGCAAATGTAGCAGAAAAAGCCTTCGCTACCAAATGTATTCCCTCGCTAGCTACCCAAACGCAACATAACCTGTTCAACGCAACCCTTGCATAAATGATTACGTTTTGGATCACACTCATTCTCATGTTTTGGTCCACCCATGAGGAATCGTGCATATGTGTGCCTGGCTGGGAGAGGAGTGGTGTCAGAAAAGCGCGGCCACCTCGTCTTTCTTCCCTCCGCACGTCTCCATCCATTATGGCTCTCTAACCGCATTTGTTAGCGGCTTGATGGGCCGCCCCGGAGTACAACATATTATTCTTCGGCCCTCCCAAAATAACCGCCTCCAGCCTTCCGTTTTAAGTCTCTCACCGGAGGGAGGCAGAGTGAAAGATGTCTCCACGGCGCTCAGAGGAGGAGATCAAAGCGGAGCGCTGCTTCAAGCCCGTGGCACCGCGAGGGTCCGAGCGAGAACCCTCGCTGCTCGAGATGTTGTAACACGGATGATTGGTGGCGGTGTGACACTTTGAACATTCGGCGTACAAAGGGAGAACCCAGCTGAGCGAGAAGCTTTAAACTTTTTTTTTTTTTTTTTTTTTTTTTTTTTAAGAGGGTGGGGGGGGGGGGGGGGGGGTCGTACCAGCACTCCCGGCCCAAGACGTGGGGAGATATCACATTGTTGGCCCGTCCCCGTTTTATGCACGTCGCGGGAATAAAGGACAACAAATAGTGTGGGAGGCTGCGTGCGTGCGTGCATGCTTGTCATATTTTCCCTGAGTTGAAGAGCCAAGTCTGGGACATGTTTTTCAACGGCCCAATGACACATTTGGACTGACCAGAAATGTTATTTGATCCCATTTTGCACGCTGAACACATTTGTTGAAATGTCTACAAAGGCAGCCTGTTGATACGATAATTTCCCTATGACCAGGCTTTGTTGAAACACATGTCATATGTGCTGTTATATTGTAATTGTATGATATCATTAGGATTATTATAGCAGCCTGTTCAAGTAGTTGTGCCATCGGTGACGAAGTGCTTTAGAATGCCTGAAGTCATGCAAAATGTGTAATATTATGTTAAAAGTCACTCACTATTTAACGATATAAACTATTACATATTCATCCATGTTTGTATTTGCATTACATTACATTTAACATTTAACATTTTAAGGACACTGGTGATAGCAAAACCTTCTGTACAGTACACAGAGTTTCATTTTCATGTGCTGGGAAAACAGGGAGAGTTTTTTTTTTTTTTTACTCGTTCTCATCAAAAAATATATATATTTATGAGTAACCTTTCCCCCAAAATATAATCATTTCTATTTCTAATCATGTTTCGCAAATATAATATCTTTTTTTCTTTAATTGTATTGATTCATTTCTGTGTTTTCAGTAGAAATCACATGGTTAGAATGTGACGTGGCGTTTTAATCACCAAATATGGGCCCTTACTCGTACCAAAACACAATCTAATCTGTGAAAAGTGAGAAAGACTTGAATAATAATAATAAGAATAATAATAGGCGGCACGGTGGCCGACTGGTTAGAGCGTCAGCCTCACAGTTCTGAGGTGCGGGGTTCAATCCCCGTCCCCGCCTGTGTGGAGTTTGCATGTTCTCCCCGTGCCTGCGTGGGTTTTCTCCGGGCACTCCGGTTTCCTCCCACATCCCAAAAACATGCATTAATTGGAGACTCTAAATTGCCCGTAGGCGTGACTGTGAGTGCGAATGGTTGTTTGTTTCGATGTGCCCTGCGATTGGCTGGCAACCAGTTCAGGGTGTACCCCGCCTCCTGCCCGATGACAGCTGGGATAGGCTCCAGCACGCCCGCGACCCTAGTGAGGAGAAGCGGCTCACAAAATGGATGGATGGATGGATAATAATAATAGCCGCCATACTTGTAAAATGCGGACGTGCGCTTCACCCCTTAAACAGCACACAAAAACTTAAATGCAAAATGAGGAGTGTTACAGTGTGAAAACGTTACAGATCAATTGATACTACTTTTTCGCAAAATCATCAGCGTGTAATGATTATACACTGTGAGCGGCATAACACCCAATCGGTGTTGCTGCTATGTAATGATTGACATGCACTCAAGACGGCTCAAATATTGCATGGACAAGGTCGGAAGTCAGCCAAAATCGCGAGTCAAGACGCAGACTGACTGACTGACTGGCGAGCAGTCCAGCGTGGACGGATGGGTGACGTTGGAGTGCGAAACGCTTCGCCGCTTGGTGTTGAACTCTCCGGCGCGTGAGTGATAAAACACCGCAGTGAGCTTTCATTGCCAGAGTGACTTTGTTCTGGGAGAATGAACGTGACCTCCTCCTCGCAGACTCAAAAAATGTCACGACCACGCATGCATCCACATAACTGGCCTAGAGAGGGGGGGGGGGAGTCTCATTACGTGAGAGTATTAAGATCAAATCAGGTATCAGAACATGATGAGGCCGACATCTCTGCAAAAAAAAGGATATATGACATATTCGGATGTAGTTTGCACAATTGCTGCGTTTGTGTCATAAATTTACAGAGCAGCACATGTTTTTGCTATATAAGGCTGTACATTGCTTCTTTAGTCACAACCTGGGAATTCTGGGATTGTGTCAGGACTCTGCACAAAGTCACAAGGCAGCCAACTGCTCTGTAGACTGGATGAGACCCGACTGGACTGTCTGGTCTGACGTGGAGGAAAAACGGTTCCTGTTTTCCCCTTGAGTTTATGTCGATGTGTCATCTGTTGCTTCTGGGGCAAGATCCCGCCTGGAGCAGATCCAGACCGAGGGCAATCATTTTGGACTTTCTCACTGAGCCTTTTGCTGATGGTTTGGTCCAAAATCTTGTTCTTGACATCTTTTTACATCTCTTTAGTCTTCCTCATGTTGCTATAGAGATTGGAAGGGAACAAAGTGATTCTTAGAAAAAACACACTTTATCCACACAATGTGTTAACTTTCTGTAATTGGTTGATGGGCCACATGGGCAAATACTTATTTCACCACATAAAATGCACATCAATGTTTTTTGGGCATTCTTGGCTTATATTCTGTCTATTATTTCGATCAATAAACATTGGCGACCTTTAATTAAAAACTACAAAAATTTGTCCCACTGTTTTACTTTCAAATTCTCATCAGTCGAGAAACCATATATTTCATTTTTTTTGTCAGAACTTGCAAAAATGATGGTTTATAACATTGGTGGACCAGCCTGGGTTCCTTTCATGTTGCGTTGACGTTAGCAAAACAGTAATGCTAACCGAGCTGTTCAGTGTACGTAATAACAATGTTTACAGCCCATTAAAGCTTTTGAAACATTACTGTCATGGCTGTGTGTTCCGGTTGTTGTTTTCCCCCCTGTCTCGTGCACATTGGGTCCTGTCCTTTGTTCCGTTCATGACAATTACACAGATTTTTTTTTGTGTAAATTAACAAATGTCGGGCAAGCCCAGCAGCGACACAACAGTGGGTAAAACCATTACCACTCACTGGGTGAGCTAAGGGTCAGTCTGTTGTTGTTGTTTTTTTTTTACTGTCTATCCCTAAATGTCTATCCCCATTTTCTTCCTTCTGTCAGATGACAATTTGTGTACAGGTACAGTGTTTGTACTCACACAAGTGTTTCATTCTAAGAGATGTTATTTGTTAAGAAATGGAGAGGAAGCCCTGGATGCATCCAAGTATTCCCTCGTGTTGCTTTAAGAGCTCTTAAGTGAGCTTTACCTGCTTCAGAGAGTTGGATCACTTCATAACTTGAGGGGTTTTGGCGCTGACGGATGTTTTGTTATAACACGCATACAAAGCAACATGTGAAGCTGCACGTGTGTGTCTGTGTGTGCCTGCGTGTGCGAGTGTATGTGTGTATTTTTTAAAACTAGCAAAGCATCCTGCCGCAGCCCGTGGCGTAAATTCCCCCTTCCCCCTTCCCCCCCCCCCCCCACCTCCATCCTTGGACACCTTTCATTTAGTCTATAAATATTACAAATATTCCTCACAGAAGTAAACATGGTTAAAATAAGACAAGAAATGAGCCTTTTATGGACGAGAATAGGCCTGTCTCTTTCATGTCGGAGGAAGCCTCAAACAATAATGTCGTTGCATTGTTACATGTCCGCCTCTCGCTGTGAACGCGCCACATTGATCTTGATGAGGTCACACACACACACACACACACACACACGGGCACACGCATGCCGTGCTGCTCGCTCCCGCAAACAGCAGAAGTCAAATATCATGACAGCATTTTAGAATACGGAAATTGCTTTATCCATCCCTTTTGTAGAAAAGTGATGTAGAACACTAGTTGCAAGCACAGGGGAGAATACGTTCGCTTCACACAGAGATTTTCCAACAGAAATTCTAATCGGGATCTCTTCACTGTGAGAAAATTAGTTTCAAAAATTAGTTTCGATTTTGAAAAAAATAACATTGAGTTGGCTGTTCAGTAAAATGAACCTTAAACCACCTAAAACTAATATAAGACTCACAATAATGCACGGTAATATTGCATTATTCCTACTTGGCATGGTTCTACCAACTATTGGTGCTCATTCAGTTCCATTGGAAAAAGCAGGTACTATTTCTAGTACCTGGTTCCCAGCGTGCTGAGTCGAACCTGTAGGGATAGACCGTTGCTGGTTGTTCGGCAGGTCGCGACAGCAGAGCTGAGACTGCGGAGTATAATACTGCAGCATCAGGAGCAGAAGCACGGCAGAAGGCTAAGCTAACATTAGCATGTAGGGCTGGGAAAAAAGAAATTGGCTGACTCGGCTAAGTCGACCACCCAAAAATGTCTGCGTTGAGGCAATAAAAACTATTAATGAACGCATGTTTGCACCGCCTGTAACCATTTGGCCACTGTCCATGTTTACCGCACGGACATTTGTTGCAGGCGGACGCACTGTTGGGCCAGTGAACAACATTGCCAAAAACGACAGAGGCGCATCTGTAAGTGATTTTTAAGACACTATTAGATGTGTAATGTACATGTAACATATATGATTGAGCTCAATGGTAATTATTATTATTTTTTTAACCTAAAATGGTAATCACTAGCATGCTAATGCTAATCGCAAATGCTAACCATTTAGCAAAGGCTGATTTTGTAAATTCTATATAGTTTATACTGTACAATACACTCAGTAGCGACATGTGCAGTTTAAGAACAGAAATCCAACCTTCACAAATGATAATAAAATGCATATTGGTAGTAAAAAAAAGAAATAAATAATAATAATTGGGGGGGGGGGGGGGGGGGATGATTACTCGAGTACTCGCCAAACTCGAGTACTCAGTGAACTAGCTATAGGATAATTGATTCTTAAGACTTGATGGTGACTGCCTTATCATTATGTATGCAATTTCTCTTTGAGTATCCCCAAATGTTATGCAATGCTGATCGGCATTACTATTCCACAAGAAAACCTACTAAAATGTTTTTTGTATATGATAAAATATAGTTTTATGTGGTTCAGTTGGAAAATATTTATACAGAGGTGAAAATAGTTAATAGTTTTTTTTTTCCCCCCAAAAAATGGACACACAAAAGGCAAGTGAGCCGTCGCAGCGAAAAAGAGGCGTTTCACGATATGTGAAGTTTAGACAACGAAGTGTTTTAAGACAGATGCTCTGCTGCCGATTTAATGTGCCCCCCATTCCTCCCCTTTTTATTATCTTGTTAAACTCACTGGCCTTTAAATAGCTTTGCAGCAGCACTGCGTAAAAACAGCTTTCAGCTGACAAGTAGAGAGAGAGAGAGAGAGAGAGAGAGAGCTGAGGCCCACTGAGACAGATGCATTCATCATCGGGGGACGTCGTTGATTTGTACAGTTTAACTTGACATCTTGAATTCGGATCAAGACAGATTTTTCTTGCAGACGACAAACATTTGATTAGTTGGCACGCTTTCACTGTCAGCATCAATTGGCCACATTCTTCTCCAGACTTTTTTACTTTTTATTACAAGCATATGATGGGGGTCGGGGGAGGGGTTCGTGGGGACCACCAATAATGTGTGCAGGAGGGGGTCAAACAGTCAGCTCCATTTTGTCAGTTAGAAACAAAAGTGGGCAGCAAGATGAGCCTTGTGGTGAGCATGTCTGCTTCACAGTTCTGAGGTCCTGGGTTCAAATCTTGGCTTTCGCAATGTGGGTTTTGCATGCTCTCCCCATTTTTGCCTGCCCCCCCCCCCCCCCCCCCCCCCCGGGATTCAGTTTAGGGGTGCTTCAGCAGCGCAAATGGGCTACCCGCACCTATCCCGGTCAGTAAGATATTCAGTAGCACCATGGCTTTAATATTATCACATGTACATGACACAATAACTAATTTCTCTAAATCCAATTCAAACAAAGGACAGTGAGTGCTTCTTTCTCACCACCAAAATCGTGTTTTATAGCTAGAAAAAAAAACAAAAACGCTAGCACCTAGCTGAAATGATGATGTACGATTAAATGCAGAAAAAACTGAGAACCTATAATGATAATGCTGTGCTGGTATTACGTGGTTGTAGTTAGGAAATGTGACGCATAGCCTGAGCTGGGCACTATTGATTGAGCAAACCATTTCTGATTCATTTTTGTATTTTTGTTGTTCAAATGTTACATGTTACAAGTACTGTATTGTGGTTTTACACATTTCTAGAATGTGTAAAACCGGCAGACATTTTTCAAATAATCTTTTTGGGATGTCTCAAGTGGAAATCATTTTGAGGGCCCAAAAATCTGCTCGAAACGCCCATGATGAAAAGGGACGGATGGAGCATAACGTGACACATCAGGCCCACTGAGTCACTTGTGAGTCTCTTTACTTTCTTCCACTGTTGCTTACCTTGCACCTCCACACGCACGCACGCACGCACGCACGCACACACATATGCATACCCCACACAAGGCCCAGCTGCTGCTGGCCCATTTGGTGGTAATCAAGTCGACCAGAAGGCCCACATCCTCTCCCTGATTAACACTTCTCAAGTTCTAACGCGGATCTGGACTCCTCCTTCTATTGAAAACTGGACCTGCTCACTGTCCAGGAGATGAATAACTCTGTTGTCGACACGCAAAACTGGCTAATCACACGCCGCGAGAGAAAAGAATGTCCGTGCTCCGCAACTCCGTTTCAGCCGCTGTTTGTTTATTTGAGGGGAACACATTTTTGTAATCAGCTGAGGTTGCGAGCTCAGGTTCTCTTGTACCTGCGCTGAAATCTGGACGCTTCTTATACGCTCCATTACCGCGCTTGTCAGCCACAACAAATTCATGGCCCAACATGCAGATAAATCTACGACTTCCTGCTACAGGACATTTGCTGCAGACATTCCTCTCCGGCCGCAAAGAAAGTCTGAACACACAGGATGAAAAAAAAAAAATCTCCTGTTGAAGGAAACATTGAATGAACTCTACTCTCTGTTCACAAGTAAATGATCCCACAGCTTCAAGGTTTTACTTTAAATACACTCAGTAGACTGCGGACCTCCTCCGAGGCATTTGGGATGAAGATTATTACAGGTATCATGTGCAATCTGTTGCTTTGGCATTGTTGTCATATTGTGTGTTGTAAATAGAAGTCATACTTTTTTTTTTTTTTTTTTTTTTTTTTGGTGAAGGACATTTTCCCAAATGACATTCATTTACAAAACAAAAAATATATACCTTTTGGTTGGTTGACCAGCCTGGACACCTCTCATAGTGTGTTAGCACTAGCTTCAATGCTAATGTTGCTGTTGAGTTGCGTGACGTGTTTTTAACACACTAAAATGCAGGCACATGCACAGATATGGCATGGGGGCAGGTGCTCAAGCTAAAAAAGGGCACCCAGCGCTGAAATTGTTCATAGTTTTAAGATTTTTTTGATATGTTAACACAATCAACAGAGTCATTGTGACAAATATTAACAAAGGAGATGAAGGGAAACTATCGTGGAAATACTGTAAAAAGTCGACACTCCCTTGTTCAAATGGCACATTTTTCAGGTATACAAAATGAGACCGCGTTACATCTAAAAAATAAAAAAAAAGAGGTAATTGTAGATATTTTGGTAAAATGATTATTATTAGAATTATTTTTAGATCTAAAAAAGAATGTAATTATATTTTTGTAAAAACTGACTTCCATATTTTGTATTCCATAGCCTTTAAGTATATTACGCATGTCAATTGAGTGTGAGTGTTGAATAGTGCAATATGTTTTCCTTGATCTATTTTTGGCTGTCGTGTTTCCAAGTGTATCTTAGCTGAGCAGAGACACTGTCTCCCCCCTTTGTGGGCTTTTGTTATTAGGATGCAGCTTTCTACAGAGGACAGAGAACGCTTTGTCTGTAAATCATCAAAACCCACCGGGGGTGTCTTCCGAACGGTGGAGGCTATGAAGTTTACAACTTTTCCATCCCCCCTTTTATTCGTCAGATACACTTACTTTCTTTCGATTGGTCCCGCGAGCCTGAACATGTTTCCCTCCGGTGTGACGTGCATTTCCATTCAGTTTCAAACACGCTCTATTCTACTTGGAAGAGGCTCTTTGTCAAATGCGCTTCCTTCAAAATCAAGGCTGCATTCAGGACGATGACATTAACGACTTCATTGTGACTTTCAAACCGTCTCAGCCCATGTTTGATCCCCTTGCTTGGATTCTGACTGAGCCAGCTGACCAACCACGGCGTTAGGTGCACCTGCACACTCTTTTGATTGCAAATACAAGAGGTGCATCAAAAAGGTTTCTTTTTCAATATTAATAATAATAATAATAATAATAACAATAATAGCCCTCGCACCCCCGTTTTCATGGCAAATCCTGGGGAAAATGATGTTCCCGGCGGCCACGGCAGCACCGTTTGCCCAAAACCTAGCGCGCCGTGGGACTTTGACCATTTCTTCTCCGTGTGGGAGAAGGGGCTGCTGAATCCGGAGCCTCAAAGGCGCACTATAGTCGGGCCTGCAGTCTACTACGGATTCCAGTACCTTCCCTTCAGGCCCGTCACATTGTCATGGGGTTCCTCGCTCTTTAATAAAGGTCTGACACTGTTTTTTTTTGAAAGATAGAGCACGTTTGTGGCCACCGTGGCCTCAAATAAAGCTGTATACCCCTCTTCCGCATCCTGTGCTCCGTGTCAAATCGTAGTAGAATGTAACGCACCGTATGGAGCGCCGTACACCCTATAACCTGCCGTGAGAACCATGATCAAATGTGGCAGAATGTCGAAAAACCCAAGAGGGACATTTCGATTCTTCCCATCCCGCTTCAGACTGGCTCCAATATTTTTGACACCCTATCGGGCACTGTCACGATTTGTTGTGTGCACCTCATCCCACTACAACCGACTAGATTTCTCATCGCCACTGTGACTGCTGACAGTTTAACAATCCGGCCAGGCATCGATGGCAATCACGGCCTGTCACGCTCACCGTGTTGTTTCACGTCTGTCCGGTCTTGACCACGGTGGCTTGAAACGTGGCTGCCGGGAACTTATGCCATGTTCCTATATTGCTGCATGATATGTTGGCAGCAAAAACTGTCACAACTGTTCTGTGTAAAAGACAAACGTGGATAAATGCCACATCTTCTCTGATCAGCCAGTTTTCCTTGATGGTTGTGTGTAAGAGGCTATAGTCTTCTTCAAGAAAGATCGTCATGGTGGGGGGGGGGGGGGGGGGGGATCTTCAGCACAATTTATTGTAATCATGACTTCACATACCGCTGGCAGCATGTGGTCGAGCTTAATTTGTTAGTCAGACGTTTGCACCTGGCACAGATGAGCTCCCCAGAGAGGATTAACAAACCTCATTTAAAAGCCCATAAAAACAATCCCTCTGTCTACAAACCTCAGTTGCACTTGTTATCTTCTCGGACACATGACTTCATCAATAAGCAAAGAATGAACTTGGGTCAAAGAATGTAATTTTGACATCGGAACTGTCCTCAACATTTGGTGTCTCTCTCTATTAGGAGGCTCTAATACTGTAACGTATTGTTCAAACAAATGTAATTGTGGCATGCTACATTTGTTGAACACTAACAAACAAGTGTTCCGCCCTGCATCAGGAGGGTGGCCGGTTCGTATCCCCACCCGAGTGCGTGTCGTCGTCGTGTCCCCGAGCGAGACACTTAACCCACATTGCCTAAGAATGAATGAGGTTGAATTTTTGTTGGCGGTCAGAGGGGTCGTAGGCGCAGAATGGCAGCCACGCTTCCGTCAGCTGTGCCTACACAAGTATCTTACCGCCACTAGGGTGTGACTGTGGCGTGAATGCTGTCGATTCTCACGTGACCTCTACGCCTGATCATAAATTTCATTGCTCATATGCACAAACTGTAAATAAAGGCCCATGCAGTCATCGAACTATTTAAAGCAGGATGTTGGTGACTTGAATGTTTTGGGGCTTTTTTTTTTTTTTTTTTTTTTTTAACAGTTCCTCTGAGCTTTTATTTTTGGAATTTCATGGTGGGCTGTACCAAATGGTCTCGCAGGCCCGTATATAAAAGGCCCACGGGCTGTAGGGTGGGAACTTGCAGAACCAGATAATGAATGTATGTAATGTACATAAGTAGTGATTGATGTTGTAGATTGAAGGGACCCTTTGTATACTAAGAGGTGGTTGTCTAAGTTGTATTTGTCGCATACTGTAAGTACATTTCCATATTATTACTGTTGCAAGTGAAAACAAGGAGTCTTTCTTTGTGCGAAGTCAGCCAAAGACACTCAGAGATTATTATTATTATTTTTTTTTTATACACTTTCTGCACAATTTCCTCTGTATTTCCTCCCCGGAGACCCTCGTCTGCAGAATGTGCAGAGTGTGCTTTCCATGGACAACAGGCAATGGAACCTGCTCCTCCTCCCTCCCTCGCGCTCTCCTGCACCACAAAACAGACAGACAGGGAGATGGAATTATTACCCAGAAAACCTCCCCACCACCACCACCACCAGCACCACCCCCACTGCCTCACTTTTTTTTCAACACTCAATTCTATCCATGAGTTCCCGGAACACTGAGCTACTATTACGACCAAAATACTTGGACCGCACACCGGTTAGCCACTTGTTCACTAGGAAAAGCAAAGGCTCCTCACGGGAAAGTGCATCTGCCTTTATTTTCTGTCCTGCATCACGCCTAGATGGCGTCCAAGGTGGACTGAGATGTAGCTACAAATATTACAACACACTTTTAAACAGCATAAACGTACAGTATAAGTAACTTTTAAAAAGTATCACATTAATATATCAATTTTCTACCGCCTATTATCAAATGTCCAATTGTACTCAAGAAAAAACATGAATTCTTCACGGCACCTTTAAGTATAGCAAGCTATGCTTATTATAGCTAGTTAAAAACAAACAATTCAATGTGTTTTTTGGCCGTAACCCTCAAGAGGCACTATAAACTGAACGGTTTGCCCCTTTTGGATGTGAAAATGTCCAACTGAAATATGAGGTGTACGAAAATCTACTTTGTATTTACTGCTAAAATTGGGCAAACGACAATCAGTGTGGAGCAAATGTCATCACGCAGTATGTTGTTGTTGAAGTGGTAATCACATGAAATATTTAACACCGTCCCTCGACTCAAATGTCAACTATGTATCAGCCTTGAGCTTTTTATCAGTCATCGTGTGTTTTGGTCTCAAGAGGAGAAAACATTGGCAAGGACACCGAGTTGCCATGGTCAGTGATCTCTCTGGCAAAAACCTCCCCCTACCCACACGTGTCGAGAATGACAGCCGTTAGCGGCCATTTGTTTGCAGGCTGAAGTCCAAGGGCCTCACGGATGAAGCACCTTCTGCGCAACGTGTGAAGCGTGAGGCTGTGTGCACAATGGGTGTTGGAGCGGAGGAAATGTTAGTCACGGGAGGAAGGATGCCCATTTTACAACCAGGAAGTGAGACTCCCAAGATGCTCCGGGTCAAATGAAACAGCAAGAATACTTTATGGATACATTTACACAACATTTTTCCGTTGAAATGTTTGAAACGTGGCTCACTTTTTCAATTTTCAGCATACGTATGTCATTCAGATATGCACACAATTACAAAAGTCCTTGTCTCTTGGTCAGGGGTGTGAAACTGTGGGATGATTCTGCTGTACCACTCTGAATACTGTAGGTTCAAGAATGATTTCATCTTGAAATATATTACAGAAAATTCCCCCAAAAAAAGGTGTCAACTTAAGAAAAGAGAACAAATGTGAATAACCAATTGTTTAAAACCTGATTGATTGATCTTTTTCTTTTTTGTAATTCAAAAGCGATAGTGGAAGTGTTTGAAAGCTCTAGCTTAGACTTTCCGTTTAGTTTTGAATAGTGGGGTCTTTGGTGTTCTTTTTTTTTTTTTTAAATAAATACATTAGTCTAACGGTGACACATCTCCAGCTAAGTCATTTCTGAATTTTTGGAAAAGCCGCTCTCAAGACTCTACTATTTGTATACCAATTTTACTAGAATTCTCTAATGCGGTGGTTGTTAAATGTCCGGTTTGGCCCACTGAAACATTCGGGGTGGGCTGCGGTCAATCAAAAAGTCAACAAAAGCCACTTTCTCCACCTGTTGTTGGATTTTTAGGATGAAAATGAAACCTCATTGTTTGGGTTCCTTTACTAAGCAGTTGTCAATGTTCCCCCTCAGTTTACCCTCAATTCAGAAATATAAGTGAAACGTATCATTTTGTGCACGCTTTCTTTCTTTCTTTCTTTTTTTTTTTTTTTTTACTCATACAAGTTTTTTTCCTCTTGTTTGTCTAACAACGTCTTTATTGTCCTCTTCCTCCCTCGTGATGAGTCATCACTGCTGTCGGACATCACCCCCATTAATTGCCGTCCTAACACGCTCAACTCAACATTGTGGGAGTGCGTACGAACAAGGCCAGTGTGGAAAGGGAGAGGAAGGAGATAAATAGATCCACAGAGTCATTAAGATAGCCTGAGTGTCGGTGGAATTCATCACGTCAGATAAAGGCGGTGGGCCTCTGCAGGGGGCAAGGTGTGTCGCTGGCTCCTACCAATCATTGTCAGCGCTAATGTTGCCCACAGCCACTTTGTTGTTTTTACCATATTAGATTAACAGAAAAGAGATGACCAGCAAGAGTTGGCCCACATGACATTAAACACACTATCAATGCAAAAGTGCACAGGTACATCTCAATAATATGGTAGAAAATCTATTGCAGTACTCATTTCTTATATAGATTCATTGAATACTTTGGAGAGAGCAAATTCCTGCATAATTTCTAAACTAAAAATGATTGGTTCTTGATTTTTAACGAATATTCTACTTTCTAGAGATGATGAATCTTGGGGTTTTGTTTGCTGGAAGCTATAATAATCAAAATTATATATACATATTTGAAAAAAATAATGAAATATTTCACTCTGCATGTGTGCAGTGTGTCTCAATAATATGTTAACGAATTGAAGCCTTTGACACCATTGAAATTTAATGTACGTACTGGTCGCAACATTGAGTACAGGTGATGAAATGTTTTACGTTGATTATGTCGATGAAGAAGGGAACCGGAATATCAGGATGATGCAGTGTAGTTCTAGATCACTGGGAACTACATCCATCCTATCCCAGCTATCATCGGGCAGGAGGCGGGGTACACCCTCAACTGGTTGCCAGCCAATCGCAGGGCAAACAACCATTCGCACTCACATTCACACCTACGGGCAATTTAGAGGTTTCAATTAACGTGCATGTTTTTGGGATGTGGGAGGAAACCCACGCAGGCACGGGGAGATCATGCAAACTGCACACAGGCGGGACCGGGGATTGAACCCCTCTCCTCAGAACTGTGAGGCTGACGCTCTAACCAGTCGTCCACCGTGCCGCCCTGGGAACTACAACCACAATAAAAAAAAAAAAACATACTGTTAATTGAGCACCAATGTCAAAAATATGGCTTTATTATATTTGTAATCATATTGTATTGTATCTTATTAATAGAATTTAAAAGTCCACATACGAATGTAACATTGTGTTACCAAACTATACTTGTTGACATGTTGTCTGAATAGAAATCATTATGCGGGGCAAACAAGCATTCCCTCTAATGGCCAATTCAGAATCTTTAATTAACCTAACATGCACATTACCCGCACAAGCACGGAGGGAAGCACGCAAACTTCCCGCAGTAAGGCCAGAGCCGAGATTCAAAGCCAGAACCCTAGACGTGGCCCACAAGTCAACAAAATTTGAAAAAGTGTCATTAAAAAAAATGACATGGGAAGTGGCCAGCTTCACAGTTTCATCAACCAATTTGAAACCTCAATCATGAGTTTAATGTTGCATGTCTTTGTCCCTATTATCCACAGGTGTCAAACTGGTGGCACGGGGCCCAGATCTGGCCTGCCACATCATTTTATGCAGCCTGTGAAAGCAAATCAAAATTTGCTAATTATCTCCTAGTGTAATGACATTAAGATATTGTAAGCATTTTTTGTTACCAATCCCCCTTTGAAAAGAAATGTAATTGTTGAAAAACGTGTTTTTATAGGCTTCTGAGTTCAAAACTGGTTATACATCAATTTATTGGGAACACTGTATGTAATTGTATGAGGTGATAATTCATTTATATGGGTTCACACAGTCGTAGCGGTGCTCCAAGGGAAGTCACAAAAATTTGTTTGGCACATCTGCTATTATCTACAGTGGGTACGGAAAGTTTTCAGACCCCCTTAAATATTTCAGTCTTTGTTATATTGAAGCCATTTGTTAAAATCATTGAAGTTATTTTTTTGGCCTCATTAATGTGCACACAGCACCCAATTTTGACAGAAAAAAACTATTGTTGAAACTTTTGCTGACTTATTAAAAAAGAAAGACTGAAATGTCACACAGCCGTAAGTATTCCGACCCTTTTCTGTGACAATCATAGATTTAGCTCGGGTGCTGTCCTTTTCTGATCATCCTTAAGATGGTTCTACACCTTCCTTGGAGTCCAGCTGTGTTTGATTATACTGATTGGACTTGATTAGGAAAGCCAAACACCAAGAGCTCAGAAACAGAATTGTGGCAAGGCACAGATCTGGCCAAGGTTACAAATAAATTTCTGCTGCACTTATGGTTCCTAAAAGCACAGTGGCCTCCATAATCCTGAAATGGAAGACGTTTGGGACGATCAGAATCCTTCCTAGAGCTGCCCGTCCGGTCCAACTGAGCAAGCCTTGATGACAGAGGTAAAGAAGAACCCAAAGATCACTGTGGCTGAGCTCCAGAGATGCAGTCGGGAGACGGGAGAAAGTTCTAGAAAGTCAACCATCACTGCAGCCCTCCACCGGTCGCGGCATTATGGCAGAGTGGCCCGATGGAAGCCTCTCCTCGGTGCAAGACACATGAAAGCCCGCATGGAGTTTGCTAAAAAACACCTGAAGGACTCCATGATGGTGAGAAATAAGATTCTCTGGTCTGATGAGACCAAGATAGAAATTGTAGGCCTTAAATCTAAGTGGCATGTGTGGAGAAAACCAGGCACTGCTCATCACCTGTCCAATACAGTCCCAACAATGAAGCATGGTGGTGGCAGCATCATGCTGTGGGGGTGATTTTCAGCTGCAGGCAGGGACAGGGAGACCGGTTGCAATCGAAGAAAAGATGAATGCAGCCAAGTACGGGGATATCCTGGACAAAAACCTTCTCCAGAGTACTCAGAACCTCAGACTGGGCCAAACGTTCACCTTAAAAAAAGACAATGACCCTAAGCACACAGCTAAAATACAGGAGTGGCTTCAGAACAACTCCGTGACTGTTTTCGAATGGCCCAGACAGAGCCCTGACTTAAACCCGATTGAGCATCTCTGGAAAGACCTGAAAATGGCTGCCCACCAACATTCACCATCCAACCTGATAGAACTGGAGAGGATCTGCAAGGAGGAATGGCAGATGATCCCCAAATCCAGGTGTGAAAAACATCATTCCCAAAAAGACAAAAAGGGTGCTTCTACTAAATACTCAGCAAAGGGTCTGAATACTTGTGGCTGTGTGATATTTCAGTTTTTCTTTTTTAATAAAGCTGCAAAAATGTCAACAATTCCGTTTTTTTCTGTCAATATGGGGTGCTGTGTGTACATTCATGTAGAAAAAAATGAACTTAGATTATTTGAGCAAATGGCTGCAATATAAAAAAAGAGTAAACATTTTAAGGGGGTCTGAATACTTTCCATACCCACTGTATTTGGCCATAACAGACAAACAATTCAATCTTTTGTAGCAACACTCACTCAAGAATGAATGACATTACTCTTAGTGGCAGTGACTTCATTTCACTCGCCTCACCTCCATAGACTTTAAATGGCTGACGGCAACTATGGGAATGGCTGAGTCTCTTCGTTAACGTTCCAGTCGGTTGTTAGGTCTGTCCCTCTCAGCACAAATGGATGAATCCGTCAGTGGGCCTGATTGAGAGGACTTATCTCCCAAGTTCCAGTTGACCCTGCTAGCAAAAACCAGTGGCTGGATCACTTCTGTCAGCTTGCTCCACTTTCCCGGCCAGCGAAGGTCTGCAACAAGGCCTTTACAGTGAGCAGCCGCACAAATGGTCAATGCTCGATTCATATCAACGGTGACACGCCCTCTAACGGGCCTTCTGTTTCCAGTGGGCATTGATGGTGCCTACACCCACTTCTGGTCCCCAAATGAAAAGCTGCCTGTGAGTGAAAATCGAGGCGCGAAAACCTTTTCCTCAACGTGTTGAAATGCACCCCCGGCGACTCAAACTCAAAGATTCCAGAAACTGGTCGAATTGGAACTCAAAACGTCAACACCGCGCAGATGGAGTTTTCAGATTCTGTCATATGTCTTGCGATGTGTTTGCTGCACGAGAGCATTTATGATGACCTCCGGGAGACTTTTGGAGAAAGCTGCGACCCTCCTGCCGCATTCAAGAGGTGTGAAGGAGCTGTCGAGCTTTCCCATGCTCGGGTTCTGTCCCCAACAGCAACAAGAGTGGCTGTGTGCCCCACCTCCCCCAATTTTTTTTTAAAAAGCACAAAGCACGACCTGTGTCCTGAACGCACAGCGTGTCAAGCAGGCCCTGGAAGCCCTGTAAGAAATATGTGTTCGCTGACAGCCTCCTGGATGTGCCAGACTGCCGAGAGGAGTGAAGCGCTGCAACCCTCATGCGCTTCCCTCAGGCTGATAAAGTGCTCTGATAAGCGGCTCGGTGCTGGTAAAAAGTGGGCCTGCCGTATATAAAAGAGCAGCTTGTCTACGGCGAAGAGCAGATGACGAGGCCCAGAGAAGTACAGCAAAACCTGCTGGAAGGAACGGGGGGGGGGGGGGGGGAGGTCCACAAGAAAGGATGAATGATGAATTGGGTTTGGATGCATGCATATGCGTGTGTGTGTATACCACCAGCTGTGGGGGAAGGGGGTCTGTAGCAAAAGGGGGAGCCCTGCCATGTGTTTATGTTGACTAATGAGCTAATTACCCGAACCCTAATCTAGCTCAACTTGTGTCATTTCACAGGAATGCTGCAGCAGTCAAACGCTTGCAGATTATGCCTCATTTCCTGACAGTTAAAGCAGTACAGCACTAATTCCTACGCACGCACACACACACATGCGCACACACTGCCATTAAACAACAAGTGGCCCTCCATTTGCCTCTTTATGTATTTATGGTCGCCGTGACAACATGGTTAAACGTTACCTCCACCTACCACAAGCCTTTTTTATTTGGCCAAGTGCAACCTGAGATCAATGATCTGTTTTATTTGAAACTATTTTTTAAACAAGCATTTTGTTGTAGTTGTTTTTTTTTCCCTCTTACTTGAATCATGCCTTGACATCATTTACTCTGTTTTGATATATTGGGCTGTATTTATTCCTTATTAAAACTAAAATGGACGACTACCTGTGCATTTCACAGCATAAAGAAGAGTACATACATTTGATTTTAGTATTTGATGCAAGAAACAGCAGCAACGTTGACCCACGATAACATTTCTAAGTATTTCTATCAGATGCTGAACTATTGAAAGCATTCAAATAAGTACAGATTTAATGGCAATAATTATCACAATACTTAAATAATAACTTACAGCCTTCCACCATTTGGCCACCAATCTAAACTAAACAAACTAACATTGGCAGTTGTAAATTCAATACTGACACCCCCCCCCCCCCCCAAAAAAAACGACATTTCACAATTTCCCCCAAAATGAACAGCAACAATTAAATGCACAAAAGAAATCAAATACTTCAACATGGTACACTTCATGCAAATAGTCAAGTCAATTCATCCACCCAATGGTTCATATCTGGGCCAAAAACAAATAATAAATAATCTGACTATATATAAACCGTAGATTTTTTTAAGGACGGGCGGGGGTTGCATTTTCAAAGCATCCAGTAATAAACACAAATTCAGTTTGATATCTATTCTCTAGCATCGCATTTTGTACAAAATCCTACTGTCGTAACATTTGCTTTCCTCAACTCAATTAAATTGCTACTGCAGTGGCTGAAACAGTCAGTAAGTCACTACTTTTCTCTAGAAATGATTTGTTTTTCTTTACGGGGTAGATGAAAGTACAACATTTGATGCAAAACAGACCAAAGTTTTAAGGACTCTAAAGGATGATGTCAATTTAAGTTGGAAAGCATGGGAGGTCTCCTCACAGAGGTGTAAGTGGGGATTTAACTCTCCTCCACACCCCCTGTGGTCATCCACTACCCCTCGCTCCCCCGCTCCCCTGGGGTATACGCTGCGCTACTCCCCCTCAGCAAGCTCCCATCCATCACTGCTAAAATTTCACTTTAATAGGTGGTCCTCTTCCTCCGTTCACACATCTTTTATGGGAAAATGTTGCTCCGCACAACGAGGAGGCAAATGGCGAGAAGTTGACCTCTGTTTTTCCACGGAATCCTACAGGCCTCTTTCACACTGCTGCCATTTATTCAGAGATTTCGGAAAGAACTCCCCAAAGCGTCTGTTCGCGCCGGCATTCCAACATTGCACATTCAGATAATTGCATGCACAGCGACATCGGCATCAGCGTGCAGGATAGAGACGATGGCTTCCAACTCAAAGTGGTGTGCCTACTGAGTCTTGGCTGTTAAACTCCTGGTACGTTGGAAGCCCCCAATCCTGCATTGGTACCATAATTGGTGTACACACCTACGAGATATAGCGCCAAAGTTTTTTTTTTTTTTTTTTTTTTTGGGGGGGTTTTGTTTGCCCTGTTCTGATCAACATCAGCAATGGTGTGATTGTCAGAAATCTCTAAACGATTAACCTGAGGTCTTACCCTGAGGTCAGAGCCGACAATCCGAAATTTTAAACCCGTTCAGTATTTACGATTGCAAATCCTTTCACTCCCCGCAAAAAGCTTAAAACACACTGTAAACATCATAAGGTAACATAATTTGACCTATTCTAAACTATAGAATAAACGTCCAAGTGTTCAATGTTTCAGTACTTTTTGCATAACTTTCTGTTCTCTAACACGGAGCTGAACAGAAACATTCAAAACAGGTGTTTGATCCAGGAATCAATCAAGACATTTTGTGGCTCAATTAGAATTGATACTTAAGCAGTCCTCTTCATCATGCTGTTCACATTTTGACATCATGTGACCAAGACAATTGATCAACAGCACCTAGCAAAATGTTCTCAGAGGGAAGTGGCCACTGAGCCAGAGAGACATAGAGACTGGAAGAGTCAGAGAAAGGCATAGAAGTGGACGTCCTTGGTTGATTCCCGCATCAAACACCCATTGAACATTTTGCTGTTCAGCTCCATGTTGGAGAACAGCAAGTTGTTCCAAAAGTACTGATTCGTTAAACAGCTGGACATGTGCATTTCAAAGTTTAGAAAGGTCAAATTAGGTTCACTCTGAAATTTCCTCCAAAGTTTGATTTCCCCAACTTTCTGTGAGTATGTATGGTTAACACCGAAGTTGGGCGAGCCACTGACTCAGTGATTGCGACATGAAATGAAACAATAGCCAGTTAGGAAGCAACCTGAAGCTTACGCTGCTGTCGGAAATATTTCTTCTTTCTTCTTCTTTGATTTGCGATTGTCTATGGAGATACGGTTATGTGTGTGGTGCTGTGCTGTGCCGGTCATCTCCAGTACATCCCAGATTATAAGAGCAGTACGAACACACTTTTTTCCCTCTTTACAGTATATGTGGGGTCTCTGTGCTCTGATAATCTATTCTCAACACATAACACCACACACCAAAAGTTTCTCAGTTTCTCCACCCATCTACAAACAAGTCCTCCAAAGCAGATGACACATGAACTCACAAAAAGGCGAAGACGGGCAGACACTCGAGACCCGATCTTTGCCAAGAGGTTCCGAAGCAACTTGAGGCGGGCCTGTTGTAGAGCGGCGATGTTGTCAATAAACAAACTTGCTATGGAAAATACTTCTTGCCATCTTTTGTACAAAAAAAAACATGAAGACGTTTGTTTTTATTTACGGCCGCTTTCTCGTTCGTGAGTCAGGTCGCTTCTTTGATTGGCTACATTCTGCTTCATGTCATAATTCGCGGTGTAATGTCTCAGGAAGACTTCGGTTTTCCCCACAGAAAGATTTGGCAGTCCAACCTGTTTTGGAGCCTATTGTCGGGATCAATCCAGTTAACACACCTGAGCTCTCAGCATCAATTTTTATGATAATCTTATAACACATAAGGTGTTTGACATCCTTGCTCGCGAAGGGGCAAAATCGTGACAAGAACAGCCCAATTGTCTTCATGTGTGTGTCGGGCCTAAGATATGTCTCCCTCATGGCGTGAAAAAGCCATCTCAATGTACCCTCGTGTAGGGGCTGCGGATGTACAGTTTCGCTGCTGCGTGCAAGACAGCAGGCTGAGCCTCGCAGTAGCCTTTCCTTCCAACAGAAGGCAGGTTGGTTGATGTTTAACTGGTCTCTGTTTGTTTTTCTTCTGGTCCCGTGTGTGCATGTGAGCCCGGTATAAAGGCCCGCGTCCTTTTGAAGGGGGATAGCACCAGGAAAGTGTGGAGGTGGGGGAGGGTGGGAAGGAAACCTCGCTTTGGTGTTTTATATATCAACAGATTGACTTCCCTCAAATAAAGACATGCTCAGTCTGGAACAAGCCCGCTGGCTTCCTGTCCAGAGGAGCCTCCATCTTGGAACAATGCAGCCCTTCGGGAGTGTGGAGATGTCACGTCTCGGTGATCTTTTGTTTCGGCGCAGGTTCAAGATGAATCATCTCTTTGGAGTGCTGCTGACATCTGAATGAACCTGCAGTACAATTTGAATTGAATACAGTAAATGCCGGGACAATGCATCATCACCTTTGGACCGTCTGCTGCCAGCAGGTCAAGATAAAAGTACTTCCTCACAAGTGGCTTCCTTATCACTTTCTGCAAAAACGGTAGCCTCACGCAATAGAGATGACAATAAAGACACTCCCGCAATTGAATGATGGAGTTGACTTCATCTTGCAGCTAACAAATCTGCCAACAGCTTGTCCACAGCGAGGACAAAGGCCTCTCTTTGACTCCCTCTGTCCGCCATGCGGACTTTCTCACTCACGCTGCCCCCTCATCAAATTACAGCCCCGCTCCCTCCTGTCGTGTTGGCAAACAAAGGTCTTAAAGCGCACTCACGGTGTAATTGCCTCTAATCTGAGACATAATGTGCTCTTTCATGTCGACTGATCGCGGAGAAAAGGGAGCTGTTGTTCTCGCCGCCCTCCTACTTTCCCCTCCTGGAGCACCATTTGTCGTGCTTTGATTTCTATTGTGGCCGAGCAGGAGTTGTCGATTGTGACACAATTAACAAAACCTCCTTTGCGCAGAGCGTTTCATCTTATCTTGCCGCAGTACAGCTTGGGATGGCAAACCCTGTTCTGGCTTGTGTTAGCTGAGATGGCAATAGCTGTGTTCATTAGTGTAACTCACCAATTCATTCAACAAAAAATGTAGAGTACTGCAGACCGCTGCATACAGACAATAGCTGAGTACTTAAGAGATGGATGGATGGATAGATACAGAGCTAGATATTGTACATGCAGCATATGCATTGATTAATGAATGGACTTGATACAGACGGACGGAGGGACAGACAGACCCAGCGACTGACCGATCAACCAACCCACAAACCGTCTGAGCAAAAGATAGCGTAATATTCATTCATTCATCTTCCGTTGGGTCGCGGGCGTGCTGGAGCCTATCCAAGCTATCTTAGTGCGAGAGGCGGCGTACACCCTGAACTGGTCGCCAGCCAATCGCAGGATAGTGTAACACATTTTTTTGGATTTTTCCTTTTTGTAAAGTTGTTATATTTATGTACGTATGTATTTCTTTTTCTTTTTTTCCGTGATAGAGGTATTTCTCCTTTTATGTAAATGTTTTCTTTTTTCAGCGTTTCTATTTCCATTCATCCCTTTTTGATAGCGCTTATCCTCATTAGGGTCGCAGGTGTGCTGGAGCGTGAGGCGGGGTGCACCCTGCACTGGATGACAGCCAATGGCGGTGTATTTTCTTTATTTTCTATTTTTTTTAATTTGTCTTTATGCTGAAGTCAAACTCATTGCTCGGTGCAAAATGGGCTAAAGCGGTTGGGCGACAGTCGCATACCAAACTGAACTGTCCTGCTTTACATTTGCAGAGACTCACTCACCCAGCCTATACCCACGATGCACCTCTTCACATGAACACATGCACCGTGATTCAAATAAACACGGCGGAAGCGAGGCAAATGTCTTCTGGTGGCGCGGTAGTCCTCGGCAAGCTCTTCCACCTTTGGCCTGAATTCTCTCTGCGGCTAGCATCAGGCAGTCTGCAGCTGGAAGTGTTTTCTGCGGTTTGGCCAGGTGTCTCTTGCCTCTCTGCCCTGCCCGCACGCATTCGTACGAGCACGGGACGAGGCCTCAGAGCGGGGCCCGTGCGGGAGGCGGGAGGCCGGAGGGGGGAGCCGAGAGGGCTCGGCTGCCCTCTGCGATCTGAAACGTCCCGTCGACCCGCCTGACCGATGGTCAGCTGTAACTGATAGAACACAAGCGCGGTGCCGGAGGGGGAGAAGATGAAGATGCGTGTGAGCATGTGTGGAAAGACAGGCAAACAGGAGAAAGCGTGGACGGAAAGATGGAAATTTGGAAACACGGGCAGTCGCTTTGGTTAAAAACAGGGAACAAATTCTTTCATACGCTACGGGTAGCGAGCACTGCGTCCGATATGTGTCATGGAGAGTCAGTGTGGAGCACAAGATGAGATGCAGTGTGTATCTTTGCACGTCCAGCTGCAGCGCTTTAAAGAGTCCAGCAGTGCAAAGTCATCTCAGTTTGGTTGCCGGGGACTCGTATTGCCGTATTTGCTTTAGCTTTATGAAGGAAAAATCAATGAAAAGAATATCCTGATGAAATACAAATTGGGATAAGGACTAAATACCTCACTCTACTCATATCAGCAAAAGCTAAAGAAACACATTTTTCCCGACTAAATGGCAATATGTAAAGTCAGAGAGAGACTCACCGCCGCTGTGCCTAAATGTCACTTTGCATGTTGTCACGTAGGCATTTCTGTTATGTTCTGATTGGGTTTGTTCTGGCGTTTGCAATTGTTGTGACTTGTCTCGGTTGCCGTAGTCATGGAAAAACATGCAGATCGAGGATTTATATATTTATATATATATATATATATATATATATTTCCACTTTTTGTTGCCCCCTTGATTTGTCATCAATACATCCAGCAGATGGAGCTGTGTTGTGAAAGGCTTATGTGTGACAGTTAGCACACATATTTCAGTGAATTCCTGCATAAAAAGTTTATAAAGTTTATATTTGAATTGCTATTTTCTGGATGTGTTACATAGGTTTAGTTTTATTTAGCTGTCATAATTTTTGCTTCAGTATTACAGGATGACACGCTTGTGCTGACTTCTTTTGGCTCTTTGGTGTTACAGTCCGCTTGCATTTTGGCCACCCAACGCATCCTGCAGATGGAGCTGCGCAGTAAAAGATTTAGAATATATGGCAGGTGACAATTACATTTACTGCCATCTCCAGGACTAGAGTCCCGTGGATTTAAATGAACATTCTTCAAAAAATAAGATTGTTCATCAAGTTTTATTACAATTTATGTCACCAAGGAAGTTGAAAAAAGAAGAGAAGAAGAAAAATGTTTGTTTTTGTGTTTTCTGAAATGTTAGAGTGTTTCACAATTTGTTATATTGGTTTGCACTTCCAGGCCACCGTAGTTTGTTGTATAGCTTTAGTTCGATTTAGTTTTATTATGGAAGGATTACATTAAAAAAAAAAATAAAAATCGACTGACTTACACGATATGAAATTTGCTAAAATGTTTGCGGAGCTCTGGATGAAGGTGCAATGCAGAAATCTATTTTCACTTTCAGTTGTTACAGTCTGCTTGCGTTGCGGTCGGCTTGGACATTCACCCACGACACCCAGCAGATGGCGCTGTGATGTAAAAAGCTTATTATGTGTGGCAGTTGATACCCACTTCTCTCATACACATTACCGCCATCTACAGGCCTGGAGTGTTGTGCAAGTCACGCAACATTGTACATACAGTAATTTCCTTGATTTTTCAGTGATGTCATATGGCTGAAGCTGGCCCCATCACGCCTCATGTGCCAGGAGGACACACACACACACACACACACACACACATTTCTGTTACGTAAGACAGCTGCTGAGCCCATCCATACTTTGGCGAACAATCCTTAGGTGGACGAAATGGGCGGGTTCTCGGACCTGTCCGAGGTGAGAGGTCAGATGCGCGCGACTTACCAATGTTTCGTCGAGCAAAAATATACAAGTCCCCTTTTTCGAAGGCGTCCACTTCCGACCGGAATGCTCAGAATTCACTCGGCGAGCGTCGAGTTGGCGGGACTGGCAACGCTCATCGAAACTCTCAACGGCGGCGCAGTGGAGAAGCTCATCCAGGTTCGAGCTCCCCTGTCAGCCGAGCGCACGCTCCTCTCGCAAAACAATAGGCCGCTCCCCCCAACCCTATAGCAGTTTACCTTCTACTCCGGGCGTAGGCAAAGTGTGGCCTGCGGGCCAAATACGGCCTGCTCCGGTCTTGAATCCGACGTTATCAAAAGGCCCATAAATATTTGTTTGCGTTGTTTTATACTAAAATTGGTTAGTTTTTGTAAATGAATGAAATTCTCATAAGTCATTAATTTAATTTCTCTTCATGTATTTCATTGAATAATGTACTCATTTATTCGCCGTAAATAATAGAAACAAATATTCGTCAAATAAATAATGTACATCTATATTTCATTTTAATTTGATCAAATAATTGGTTAATTCTTTCTTATTCAATTATAAATAATACATATTTAAAATGAACACTATTAGAAAATTAAAAAAAAAAAATTCGTACAAATTCTCCTTAAGAACGATAGGCCACTCCCTCCACCCAAACATGTTACACCAGGGGTTTCAAACCCAAATCCACGGTGGGCCAAATTAAAAAATTGGGACAACGTTGCGGGCCAAATTCAATATTTAATGAAAAATCACTGCGATGTGCACGTTTCCCTTCTCTGTAGCGTTAACGTTTATCATATGACAACAAACTTCAATTTTACTTAAAACACTGAATCTGGAATAAACAAACTTTAATATTATAAACACATGAGAAATCAAATTTGCGATAAAAGACATCAGTGGTATTTTGTATTTCAATAGATAACATGAATTCTTCTGTCTCTCCATCTTCTATTTATCCATCTCCAACTACCTTTCTTTTTGATGTAACTCTTTTTTTCAAAGGCCAACAACAAAACAACCCCCACCCCAAAATAAGAATATGCTTCAATAAAAAGCTAAACTTCAAACTATTACCAGTCCCTGCCTAGGAGTTGATAAAGGGCATTCAAAAATATATTCATTCAATGATGTTATATTGTCTGCTACAAGGAGGTCGTCTGTCTTTTACTTTAGTGAACAGATAATCTGCCTCCCACTCGTCTTGGAAGTGAACCGTTTTCCATCTTTCGTTTGGCTATTTTTGCAAAGGGGAAGTGTAAATTTTAGCATAGTTGCTAACGACTGCAACAGAAAGGGAAGGGGCGCTTGCCGGTCGAGACCCATGGGCCAACACACTTTGTAATATTAGTGGCGCATGTGCTATATACTGGCGGGCCAGCTCTAATACACATTTGATATGATTGTGCGGGCCAAATATAATTACATTGTGGGCCAAATTTGGCCCCCGGGCCTGAGTTTGACATATACGTGTTACATCAAACTTAACTTTCTGCGTTATAAAAAGTGTTTGGCCATGTAATTACTGTTGCTATAAAGAGTGTCAAAATGACTTCATAACAATAATTGATGTGGTACATTTCAAGGGACCCGAGGATGCTTGTAGCGGATTCCCAAAGTTGCAGTTATAACAGCTTTTATTTTTCTGGGAATCTTGGGACTTTGGAATATTTTTTCAGGGAGAGAAAGAGAAAAAAAAAACTGTGAGGGAAGCGATGTGCTTGATGTTAGCATTTTGGGGTTCTTCCTTACCAAAGTCATCTGAACAGATCTTGAAAGAAAAAATGGGCCTTCACCAAACTGTGTACAATTGTTCCAAATGTCTTGAAATTCAGAAGAATTCAGATTCAGGGGGAAATAAGCGAACAGGGCCAAGTCCGATTGACTGATTGATTCATTAATGAATGATGAAGTGTGTCTGGATAGCTTTTTTGTCCATCTCGTGTACGGAAAGTCCTCTCATTACAGAGGCCACGCTTTGCATTTGCTCTCCACGCATTTCCATTCACGCCGAGGAATTTCTTTTCGCTGACAATCAAATGTATATTTGTATTTTGTTTTTTTTTTTGCTAAACGTGGGTTTAAATTAGTCATTTGCAAAAAAAAAAAAAAAAAAAAGGTGTCAGTGTTTGTTTGTGTATGTGTGAGAGGGAGAGCGAGAGCGAGAGAGAGAGCGAGAGAGAGAGGATGAAGTGGGCAGACGCAGACGCAGACGCTGTTGAGACGCTGTCTGCATCCGAAATGCTTGATTACACGCACTGGGAAAGAAATTCGACTGGCTTGACACTCCCGGCCACACTTTCTCCTTCTTCTTCTTCTTCTAATTCTGTCTGACGTGCATGCTGGAAGCACGCGCGCGCACATGTACGCGCACACGCTGGCCAGCCGAGCAGTAACGAAAAATGTCTCATTATTATTATAATGATGATGATGATGATGATTAGCACTACTTAGTAGTAGTAGTAGCATCATTATTATTATTCTTTCGTATTTAGTGCACAACTTTTATTGTATTTTTATTGTATATTTATGAATCAGATTTGACCTATTATAATAATCATTATTATTATTATAAAGAAAGGGTCATTTCGACATCATATTCTTTCACGTGCATTATTTGGTGTAAGACTGCATATTAGACAATGTAAGTCATATTTGCCGTATGACAATGAAGTCATTTACTGTTTGCATTAGAGTATGTGCGAATCTAACCGAAATATGTTTGAGGTTGTTGCAAGACGATTTCTCGTTTGGTTCGCGAGTTGCATTTCGAAGAGGAAAAGAAACTGAAGCTCTGTACGCTGCAGCCATGCAAGTTCAAAGTTAGGATGCTGGGATCTTCTTTTTTCTTCGCGGTTAAACTCCTCGTTATGCTTGGAATATTTTTCCATAATAAATGTTTTTTTTTTAAGTCGTGTTCTCTTCAGTGGGGGAATTATTTTTTTTTTTTGGTGCTGTTTATGTAATCTTATTACGCACTAAAACCGACTTGTTCTTGTTTGTTTCATTCAGTGAAATGGAAAACTGCACAGTAATTGTATTTTCATGAACACACTTTTATGCAGTTTAACAAAACATTTTGGGAATGAATTCCTTCTATTTTCGTGACCACATTAGAAAAATCCATTAATGCGTTTTTGTTTATTTTTTTTAATTCTCACAAGTCCCTCACCCCACCAAAAAATAAAAAATAAAAATAGGCGCAATAAATGTGTTAATATGAGAGTACAATAAACATTCAACATTTAGGAATGAATTCCTTCTATTTTCGTGACCACATTAGAAAAATCCATTCATGCGTTTTTTGTTTTTTTTTAAATTCTCACAAGTCCCTCACCCCACCAAAAAAAAAATAATAAAAATAGGCGCAATAAATGTGTTAATATGAGAGTACAATAAACATTCAACATTTAGGAATGAGGCCACCACGTGATCTTTCCCTTGTTTCTGAATACAGTGTGAGCGTTTTTGAAAGAAATTACAGTATAAATGTCATTCCATTCCAATTTCTAAATGACTAAATCATGAACATATCGCGTTGACTGTGGGAAATATATAATACCCAATTTTACGAGCGACTCCACAGAAAGAATTCATACAAAATGTAATGAAAATAGTTTTGTGTTTTTTTTCCAAACGATCATAACCTATTTAATTTGAGCTTATGAACAAACAACAGGCCGATCAAATATGAGCTGAATGGGAACAAACACTTTCCCCACTGGGGGTCATCTGCAGGGGCAGCCTGGCAATTGACCGCTTCGTGCAAAACAACAAGAGTAATAACAATGGCATAACTATTGTATTTGTAGTGCGCTTTATTTGAAAACAAATCTCAAAAGTGCCACATGAGGAAAACAAAATTAAATACACTGCACAAGTAACATTTTACTAATAAATATAGCATTTAAAAATAACAACGTTTTTTTGTTTTGTTTTAAGAAGAGCAATAAATGCTCGTGACTTTGATTGTGACAAACTCGTGCTTGGTCCTCCAATTGGGATGCAGAGACTTCATGTCGCACATCAAGGACACGCAGCGCGGAAGAAAGAAAGAAAGAAAGAAAGAAAGAAAGAAATGTCGTCCGTGGCTTTCCATCCGAGCGGAACGTGACAGCCAGCCGGCGCATGTCATGGAATTGTTTCTGTGATTGCACTTTGATGGCACGCCAACGCATCCGTGCCCCCCCACCCCCAAAAAAGACGTGCACAACAACATAGAGGCATGTTTCAACGTCTTCATGTGACCACATCATCACGCCAATTATTATTATTATTATTATTATTATTATTATTATTATTTGTCATTTATAAAGCATTTTCCACCAAGTGACGTCATTTTTGTTGTTGTGCGTTGACGAGAAAAAATCCCAATTGGCTTGCATGACTGACTTGAACGCAACGGAGCAAATATTGTGTTATGTTATCTCGACCACAAGCGGCTGTCAATCTGTGGACTGCAGCTAATTAACAAAATGGGGAGGGGGCGGGCGGGGTGGCACTACCTTACCCCCTGCCCTGTGCGTCTTATTTGTTTGCCTGCGAGAGCCGTGCGTGTGCGTGCGTGTGCGTGCGTGCGTGCGTGCGCGCTCACCTTTCTTTGAAATCGCTCCCATGGTGGCAAAAATGCCGAGACTGAAGAAAAGCGCAAAACAAAACATTCCTCCCGTGACAATGGCTGACACACATGTTGAAGTTTACTCGAGAGGACTACATTCACGTTTTCGAATCAATTTCCTACTGCGAATGCCGATTATTTGAATGCTCAAAATGTATTAGCCCAGGCCTTCATCCGAGCCAAACATCCTGCTTGTGTTCCTTGAGACTTCATCGCTGCCTTCTCAAATCGCGAGCAGTGAGGAAAAACGAATGCCAGGGAACGAACAAACCATTTGTAATTGTGTACTGTAAGAGCCCCCTTTTTTTTTTTCTTTTTCTTTTTCTTTTTCTTTTTTTTTTTACAGTATTGTTCGCCGGCTCTGGCCGCACGGCGCGGCGCGGCTCTCTGCTGCCACCTGTCTCTCGGTGGTGGAATGGACCTGCAGAATGTGCTGTGTAAATGCTCGGGAGGCTCTTGACTTGTCAAAGCTGAAGAGTATTCAAGCACGTAAAAAAAAAAAGATATATATATATATATATAGTTATTATTATTATTATTCCATTGCAAAATGTCCATATTCCTCAACTGATTCAAAGCGTTACTGTGTCCAAATGTTGCGCTTCTATTTTTCCCACATTGCACAAATGTGCGCTTTTCCCATTATTTCCCACACTTGCCACAAGAGAAGAACAACGAGATTCTAATGAATTGATAAATGTAACAAATTAGCCTCAAACTGAAAATGTTTCAGCTAATTCGAATCATTCCGACGTCAAAATGTTAAATTCAGATTTTTTTCAGTTCCACATGTCCGTGAGAAAGAAAAAAAAGAAGATAATGAATGGAGAGATTTCACAGATTTGACTTTGTATCAATCAATTCTAACTTCAAAAAGAAAAATCCAAATTCTGTATTTCCAAATTTCCCCTCAAATTCCCCGTCTCCCAACCAATTCAAATGATTGTCATTTCAAGTTCACCCAAATTCCTGCCTTTTTGATCAAGTCTTCATTTACACATTCATGGAAAAATGGAACGAGTCACCATTTCTCCACCAATTCAAATAATGCCGAACAATGGATATCTCAAATTCACAACTTCTCAATTCTAACTTGAACAAAAATCCTCCTTTATGGGCGGGAAAGGGTTCCACATTTCCCATGAGAAAATTAATCCCAAATTAATGTATAACATCCAGACGAATTCACATCAAATTTCCCCATCTGTCCAACGATTCAAACCATTCTCCAACTGCTAAATCTGAAGCGCGCAGGCGCTCCACAAATGGCATTTCTAGGTTTCTCCTGAAATGTCATGGCTGATTCTGGTGTCAAATACTTGCAATTCCGTCTTATTTCATCATCTTGAGTGACTCGCGACTTCAAAAGTACACTCACAAGTTGCATGTCCCTCTCGAAAGCGGCAGCGTTATTGTTTTTGTCTCGCGTTGAATCAAATCTGCAGCACACAGCCGTGCTTTGATTGGAAAGCTCCACAGGAAGCCATTAAAACGTAACATAAATACAAAGCAGCTGCCAAGTATGAACCAATCAGCTGCTTTGCTTCAATCAATTAGCAAATGGGTTTCCCTTTCCTTGCAAATGGTCGGCACAAACCCGGAAACAAGCTGCCGTGTTGACTTTTAGGTGAGGAACCTTCGAGCAGGCGATTCCAAGCGACATTTCCAAGGCGGACAAGCGTTAGACACTTTCGATATCCAAATGTCAAAGCACTCCATGAATAGCGGTGTCAACTTGTAAAAGTTGGAACCACTCTTCATGTGAAAATGTAAAAGCAGTTAACCATTCAGTCTCAACTCTAACAATGTATGGTGACGATGAGTTGCGTGTGAGTGTCTGGGCGTGAGCTGCGGCTGACAGCAGCTCCTTCTTGAGTGCGCTCGTTGTCTTTCTGTGTTTTGCTCTTCTCGCGGTGTTTAATAAACAGCCCAAAGGCTCTCCTTTCGCACATGCGAGGGGATTACAGCAAGTATACTGTAAAAAAATGGAAAATTAAATTAAAAAAGAAATAATATTATTTCAGCCTAGCATGAGTACGCCCTTTGAGGTTCCACTGTATACTAAAGCCTCGATGATAAACAACGGTAGATGATGTCATTGTGCTTCCTGTAATTGGTCTTTTCTTCCTGCAGGCTTTTTGTTTTGTTTTGTTTTGAAGACGACCCGTCGGCCTCCCGTGCGCTCACACAGCTGACTGGCGGACTTCAAGTACAACTCCATCCTCTGCGTCCATCTGCAAAGCACTCACGCACTGAGGTATTTCCCCCGACCCCCCCCGGGGGGATGCCGGCGGGGTGCGAGGCTGTTGATTTGTAGCCGAAGAGGCCCAAATCTGAAATCCACGCAGCTGCATTGCTCATCACCGACGGACAGCGTGCGCCGTTCCATTGCTGTGGCACGAAGGGCCGATACAGTAGGAGGATGGAATGCCGTCCGCACACGTGACAACACTTCCCCGACCGCAAAGTATTGAAAACAGGCCCCGCGTTGCATCGATTTAGTCATTTGATAAATCGCTTCGGAATGAGTTAGCGCTTGGCGTAAAAGCAAACATGGCTTTCTTCTTTTAAGTACAGGAAATGAGAAAATAACGGGACACAAACGCATCGCCTATTGAGAAAAATGCGGTTGGTCCGGCCGACTGGATCGCGTCTGTATTGTGTCTGAGAGCTAAACATGGACGATGATGCGGATGTGTCCCGTTGGAAGACCTCACTTACAATTCAAAAGGACACTTGGTGCTTCAATTGACATTGGGAGGTCTTCCAAATGGCGCGCTATCCCATGACAAGTCAATCAAGTCAATCACATGATCGAAAAGGATCAAATCGAAATCAAAAGTTTTGAAAGAATTACAGTGCGCTGCTCACACTTTGGTTGAAATCACTCAGTTTGGTGGGGCAGTTCTGTGTCTTGGTGAATACGGCATTCGTTACCATGGTGATCGGGGGTGGAGCTAGTTCACAGTCCATGGGTCCAGTCACTGTTTGCAGCCAAGCGGGGAAAAAAGTCGTTTTTTGCATAATGTGTCCCATTTCATTTAGTGTTTCAATTCGTTGAGTGTCGCTAATATTAACTCAGTCTGCGATTTAAAAAACAAAAAAAATGCTGCTGCCTGGAAGCTGCGGCGACGAGAAAATAAGCTACCTGAAATAGTATTTCCGCATTTCATTTATTCAAATATTACGACGGCTCTCACTTTGAATGGTCACATTCAGCGAATGAGGCTCATCATGATCAGTTTGAATGTTTTTTTTTTTTTTTTTTGTATTATTTTGCCAGCCTGGAGTTTCTCTATCCTAAAGTCAACCGGATGAAACATCACAGACGACAGAGGAATGAATATTTCCCCCAAACGATGTGCCCCTCCCTTGAATCTGACTGGAGTCCCAACTTAGAAAGCCAGAAAGTACTTTTGGTCTGACGACACATCAAAAACAAGCTTGATTAGTGCAAACAGTTGTGTTGAGAATGATATTAGTGTTAAAAAACGTGTCCTTATGATAACATGAAAACTGGATCGTCTTCTGTATCCACTGTAAAACGCTTGAAGCTTTTGCTTTCCTGCGACTCACCCAACCACTTTTTTTTTCCTTCGGAGTGCTTCGCCTCTGTGTTGCATGGACTCCATCCTTTTGTGGCGCCTGTCACCTGCTCTTCCAGTCAGTCCGGCACCATTGGACTGTATTTCGCAATTCCTCCAAACAAATGGCTCCAATTCCCTTGGCTTCACATTCTGTCAAGAATGTCAGCTGTAAACGCTTTTAATGGAAGTTTGAAGCGATGGGAAATTATTTCAAGGCGACACCGTGGAAATTCTCACCGGGGGAAGAAAAATGAAAAATGCGTGAGAGGTCAGCATCTTTTTGCGGGGGGTATTTGAGCTTGTCAACCTTCCCGTTCTCGGCAGCATTTCGCAACTGCAGACCTTGAACGTAACACCTCGGCGTGTGCACAGTCGCTCCTTTGCCGCCCGATTCAGCGCTGAACGCCGCCGCTCGGTCGTCAAAACATTTTCCTAAAGCCTGCAAACTCCGGCGCAGTTATGAAAACAGGATTAGTCACCATGGCAACACCTCAAACGCGGAAGAGAAAAATGATTCTCGCCGAACTGACGGCAGTAATGACACTGCTCTATTTATTTGAATATTTGACGAGGGACAACTAAGCTGTCCCAGTATTCACCATCAACACTTTTTTGGGGGGGGGGGGGCCTGAAATGTGCCAGTATGAAGTTTAAATCCTATTTGGAATGATATGTAACAGGAGAGAGTCCAAACACTAAAAGGGTCAAGGGTGTCAAGTGACTGAGAACTCCTTGAAAGAGGGCTTAGCATCTAGCGCACGTCACTGAGTCGGCTTAATAATGTGCTTGACAGGACAGACCTGGAAAGTGAAGACAAAAGGTGTTTCGTTTTATAAGTGGTCCTACAGTAACCCTAACCTAAATAACAAACCAAAAAATATACCAAGATTGAAAAAAGAAATCTCAAAGGCTCGGAGGTCCTCGGTAACGGTGTTGACATACCGTTGCAGCATCATCGACTAAAGTCAATGGGAAAGGCTTGCTTGTTAACATTTTGAAGATTTCTGTCCGAGAGAATGCAAACCTTCTTTGAGCAAGGCAAGACTCACACCTGCAACTCCAAAACTTCCAGTAGACTGTTGACCCTGAGTATAAGATTCAGCGTCGAGATGCTTCCACCCCCACGGATCATTTGGAGTTGCCTCCTAAAACCTAGAACCTTTCAAACACAACGAGGGCGGCCTTTGAGCACCCGGAAATGGTTTCCAGTATTGAGATGGTGGGGCAGGGGTCTTAAGTTTGGCCTTTACAGGTCCGCAGGTGCCAAGAAAACGAATTGCTTGATGGCCCCGCATCATTACAGGGGGCGATAGATTTTTACTTTTGATAAAGTTGTACCTGCAATTGGCTGGTGACCAGTGCAGGGTGGTACACTGCCCAAAGTCAGTAAGGACGAGCCTTCTCCGCCTTAGGCTACACCCCAAGCTTGACTTCAGATGGTTGTCCCAACATTTCTCCTTCCATTCCTTCTACCAAAAAACAAAAAAAAAACAAAAAAAAAGGGGGGGGGGGGGGGGTGGGACATGGAAATTCACCACTGTTTATTCCAGAGAATCCCCTTGATTTATGGTGGTCAGCTACTGATAGCGCACGTCGCTACCCTCCCAGGCCTCGGGTCACGTTCAGGTGGAGCTTCTGTTTGGGCTACAACGGCAACCACGCCGGAGCCCTTTTTTAACACCTCGGTGACCCAGCGGCCCCGGACGGTAGGCCATCCTGCATGCCGCAGCCCCCTCTGCTTTTACAGAGCGTCTCATCCGGTCCTTCACTGTACGTACGCACTGTACCCAACAGATATCAAAAGAAACACCGAGTCGGGGTGAAGATATGTCCAAACAAAGGGAACAAATGAGAGATAAAGTGTTCGACAAAGAGATAATGGCAGCGGCGTTATCAGTATGCCCGGACTCCTGGCCGTCGGGTCAGAAAGGGTGTGAGGCATTAGCTGGCACGGCTAAGAGCGGGAGCTTGTTAGAAAGCGCGTGGGGCCATAGGAAGTGCTGTGTGGAGAAGATAACAGTGTGGGAGTGTTGGAGGGGGGTGAGGAGGAGTTGAGAGAGTAGCAGTGCCCTCGGCCATGCCCTGCTTTCCTCTATTCACTGCACCGTATCCTGTCCTTAATGGCTTTTAATGAGCCGCCAGTGAATCTCTCTCCTTCCTGCCTTCGCACAACACGACAGGCGAGGCAGCGGCAACTTGAAATGTCGACGTGGAAGGACACCGCTGCCGCTCAGGCGTTCTCCTCGGCACGCCAAATAACGTGAAACGTTCCAAATCAGGTCGCGCTCCAGAAGCAATTGGTGACGAGGCAGAAACGTTGAAGCGATGCATCTCGACTGGCACATGTCCGCTCATCTCATCATGCTTCTTATGCGCCTGGAGCTCAAACAGTTTCAACAAAGTGCTGCGTTTTTGCAACATTTTCGTAGCGGTTTGGATGTTACCACGGCGCAGAATGATAGTTTACCCTGTGGCGGAAGAACTACAGGGTTTTTAGTTGCTAAATATGAATGGCCACCTAGAATGATTTTTTCATACAAACGTTTACCCCAATCATAGCATTACAAATTCAGTCTCTGTCAGTGCCGTAGCAATGCAAATGCGTCATAAACCGAGGAGCCCCTGTTCAGTTTCTGCCGGCGCAGTAATGTAGTGAGCGACGTGTCTTTCTGAAGAAACACTTCCTTCACGAATGCAACTGCTTGTCATTGTATCCGCGTATGGATTGTGTGGGTTCTGAATTCAAAGTATGGAAGTCACATTTTCCACCCTATTTGACTATTTTGACACTGAGCTTTTTCTGGCAACAGGTTGTTGAGCCAAATGGAGCTTTGTCATGACTTCGGCAGCCCAAATGTTGAACATCCCATCATTAAACTTTGATGGTGAGCAGGGGTCATCATTTGTTGTCATCAGATCGTTGCGAGTCCCGAAAGTCAACTTATGACATTGCTCGTAGCGGAGAAGGTCAATGCTTGTTTTCTGTACGCGTCCCGTGATTGGAAGGCAACATGTCCAGGTTTGTAGCCCACATCTCGCCCAAAGTCACAGTTCACCCCAGGCTCATATGATGCCAGGTACTATACGATGGATAGATGGATGATATTGCAGGTTTAAGAACTGATACGAGTGACACACTGAAACATTTGCAAGAAAATGCTCAAGCGCCTGAAGAAAATCCAAAGCAAATATGTTGGCTCACCAATGACAACTAATTCCCAAACAAAATCCCCTCTCCAAGTCCTATGAACGTCTGTCCCTTGATGTCCCCGTCTGTCGCGATCCCGCCGGCGCAGACATTCCCGAAATCAGTGTCAGCCCCTTTTCTCATTCTCTCAACTATGCACCAGGCAAAATAGAGAGCTGACCTCAACTCTGTTCAAAAGGAACCTCTAATCCAGAGACCTCAACTCGATTACACGGGATCAGAGAGACTCTCTCACCTGTCATTTTTCACCAAGAGGAGCTACAACTCGAAGCCGGAGGAATACCGCCAGCCGGGCTCAGGAAGGACGCAAGGTGACTCCGGTACCATAGGCGGCGCTATGTCCTCGTTCAGACAAAACTCAAAAACTCAATTCAATCGGCAGCGGACCCCCCTTAGTCCTTAAGAAGTCAATTTTAATATACCTATTACACAAACCGTACGTTCTCAAACATTGAAAATAAAGGAAGGGTTTGTTTTTTCCCCGTCAGAGGGCGTCCCAGTAGATTCAAACTGATGGACACCTTGAACTGGTACGGACCAAAAAAACACATGGTCTTTAATATCGTCAGATCAAAATCAGACCTCGGTTTTATTATTTGATTATTACATTGTTTTATGAAATGTATAACACTTTGTCCAAGCCCTGTTGTTTTTTTTAGATGTGTTTTACAAATCCAAATAATTTGGCCCAGGCCAACAAAACGCTTTGTAACGTTTAGTGTAGGAATTCTTTACGTATTATCTTGACTTCCATGTTGTCACTGCCCTGTATTGACTCTTTTGGAGTTATTTACATTCAAGCGGTTTAACGTTCTGTACGTGTTGTTGGATTTGTGTCATTTGAAATCGACATTTTTTTCACCATTGCCATTGAATTGGAATTTTGCACTTGGACCTGCGCTGTAAATCCAGACGTAGTATTTCGCTTTTGGCCTCACAGTGAAGAATCTAGTCGCTGCCACAAGCCAATCAACGTTGATTTGAACATCTCTGTACTTTTGGTTAGCTGCTGTACAATTCATTTACCGATGACATGTACGTTACCTGTTTTGTAATTGCCGTACACACCACCGCCGTATTGTGCGTTCCGCAGCTGGTCGACCAGCTCAGCGGTAGTCTCCTGCCAGAAAGGTCACCTCTTGTGAAGAGAGAGACAAGGAACATTTGGATTTCTTTTCTACGCGGTATATTGTAGTGGGGACAGCAACAGATGGCAGTTAGGTTAGCGGCACTCATAAACTCTATGTCGATGATGCCGACGACGGCAATAATAGCTCCAGTGGCGCACAAGTGGACTTGCAGGTGGAGCGCAAGGGAGGACGTGTGCGTATCCATGCGAACACCTGAGCGTCTCGGCGACCCTCAGAGGAAAGGTCCTGGCTGTCGGACATCCCAGAAGAGCCCCCTAATCAGTGGGAACAAAGGGGGGAGGGGCTTTTTGCGACTTCCCAAAATAGCACGAAGAGGGAAGGATGTAAGAAATCTGATGCAATGACTTCAAGCATTAGTCGTAGTTCAGAGGTTCTGTCACTGCCGGTGTACAGGAAAGGTAGAGAAAGGTGCAATATTCTCATATAAGTATTTTATGTTTATTGTGGTTTTAATACTTGTGCGTGAATATATACCGTCTGCGATGTGAATCGAAATCCGATGACAAAACAATTGCTAACTGGCGACGTAACCAGAAGCTACTGTGACCAAATTGTGTACTACATCGAATGGGGAGGAATGAAATGTATTCAAATTAAAGTTGCAATCAAAGTGTGAATGTGTGCAAGAAGCCATAGTACCCGTAGATAACCCACGCGAGCACCAGGAGAGCGCGCCGACTCTAAAGGAGTTTTGGACCCAGATTTCTGAGTGTGAGGCAGACATGCTAAACACTACCCAACGGCGTTTCCGCCACTGTTGACTTTGTTCACATGTTGGTGTCCTTGCCGCTGCTTCCAGAGGTCCACTCTTTAGCCCTCATCAGGAGATCGGAACATTCAGAAAATTGCCAAGGTTAACTGGTTACAGTTACACAGGAAAAAAAACAAAACCCCCCAAAAAAGTCACTAACCAACGAAAAGTCGGTTGATTAGTCTTTGTGTTCGAAACCCAGCTTATCCTTCCAATCTTGACCTCCAACATGGCCGACAAATACCGATCACATGATGGAAATCTCTCTTTCATCTGTATTGTTTTACTGCCATCTTAGTGCCAAGAAACTATGTTGCAGTGAGGGGAGGAGCTTCATTTAGGCAGAAAAGTAATGTTTTGCCCTTGATCTTGTGGCAACTCTAAGCAATTGTAGACCTTTTGAGGGGAGCGTTAATTCCTCACAGATTTTCGCTGCAAATACGCTATTGTCCCCAACACTCAAAAATCCAACAATCTGTTAGGCATTTATTTTCAAGAGTAATGTTGAAAGATGACTTTGAAGTGATATTAAAGTGTTGGGGGATCATAGTTACATTTAGGGGTACATTTAGGGTTTCAACACAACATTTTGAGGGGGGTGTGTCCATTTTTTGCAAATTTTTGCTATTTGTGTCGGGACTTGAATAGCAAGAGCTCACTGTCACTCTTGCAAGCTTGAATAAGTAATAAGTTGCAACCAGGATCGCTGTCATGTGACAGCTGTCGTGTTATGAATGCGATCTTGTCATCAATCTGTTTACATGGCACGTGCGCGCTTCCCAGTAAGCTACTCTCATCATCTCTTCTGGATTGTTTTCCACGATAAGTCCATAGGGAGCGAGGCCCGACCGAAGCAGCAGATGATAAAGTGGACAATAAGTTGGGAGGCCACCGCGTCCCCATCCCCCCCGCCCATCACGCCCACCCGCTCTGCTCCGCCCCTCACTAACTACTCTGGAGGCCACAGATTAGGCCTCCTGCATTTCCTTTGGAAAACAGGCACAGGACCCAGAGGAAGCTCCTGTCAGCTGTGCTCACTCACCTCACTTTCTGTCTCTTTTTTCTCTTTCTCTCCTGTGCTCGCTCGCCCACTCAGAGAAGAAATGCAGGCCCCTCTGCAGGTCCACGAGGCCAGTCCTTGTCAAGCTACTGCGCCTTGTCACACTGACACCCTTCCTCTTTTCTTACGGCCACATGCAAAGTCCGGGACACAAAACCAAATCAAAAATCAGCAATACGACGTAGTGTGAGATGGCGTAAGCACAGGAGGCAACAGTCTCCTGCTGAGGAACATCCTGCTGCTGTGGGTCAGGTGACCAACAGTGACTGATTTTGGGTCCGCCCTTGACTTGTAGAACCAAATGCACAATTAAGGTCATCAGACATGCCTCCACCCCGATAGTTAGAAGAAGACCTTTTCAATGTCACTGACTTCGGTGCAGGCAGCATTGGTCCAGTGCCGCGCTGCGATTGGTTGTATCTCTCTTTTTGTGCTCTGTGGTTGACTTGCGACCAGTCCTCCAGGATGCAAACGGATCGATGGATTTTTGTAGTCTGACTTGCTTGCTTGAGTTGAATGAAGCTCCAGAACTTAACCAAACTATGAGGAACACCTCTCATTTTGAGGCGACGCATGGTTGTACATATGATGACAACGAAATGCACAACTGCAGCGTTTCACCTGGAGACGAACTTGTACAAATGACAAATGTCATTCATGGTATACGCACATTTGAAAATTTGGGATTTGATACAATCAACATTTTCAGTGTTCCTAATATTTTGTCCCTCTTATGTAGCGAAGCAAACCAATAGGAACGCACCTTACGATGATGATGAAATGTTCACAACGGCAACAAAATGAATAGCACGATAATAAGTCCTGTAGAATGCGTACATCTTCGACGGTGTCCGTCAGAGCTGGGCGTTGCTATCTTTGTAAAGGCTGTAAAGGTCCGATGAAACTCTGGTAAAGGATCTCACGAGGTGTGCCTAATGCTTTGGCTAAGGAAACACACCAGGCATTATTGTAGGACTTTTAACCCTGCTGCTGAGCAGACTGCAGGACATTTCGGTACACAGTGTCACATTGTCAGTGATTGACACGTTTAGACGTCTTCAGGGGTCTTGTTGCAGGCGCTCACCCGTCCCCATTGTAGACGTGGAAGTCATTTCAGAGGGCTGCGGGATCGTAGATTCTATTTCCAGCCTCAGCCGCGGGCACTTTGGATCTCCTGCAGGTTAAAGTATGGAAAGCCAAAGTAGGTAACTCTCTCTGTCAGACTGCGGCGGGCTGAAAGCTGGCACGACGTGCCCTCGCCACCGCAAAATCAAACCGCAGGTAACGTTTTCCTGATGCCGTGCCAGCCTTTGAAGAAATGCCACGCACTGAGGAAAACAACCCGTGGTCGCCCACCCCCCTGAAGAAACCCAAGACGTCCTTTCCGCCAAGACTGATGTCGTCGTCCGGCGTGTCAGACGGTGAGCAGATGAAGGATCACCTGGAGGCACAAGGGTGAGAGGATTAGGGCTCTCCGCAACGTTTGAACAACACTGGACCTTGTTGGATCCAATCAGGGTTGCTAGAAAGCAGACACGGATCACTCGGACCCGCACGCCCTATTTGGGACGCTCCTTTGTTCGCTGTGAAGGAGAGAGCGCGTGCGGCTGCCGGACCGCTGGAGCTTTGCCACGCGTCCTCCACGGGAGACCGCAGCAGAGTTCTGTTACGTGTCCTCAGACATATCTGACACTTTCAAAGGAAAATTCCATCGTTTGCTATCAAAATGTAAAAGACACGAAAACACGGCGGGCCTAGCGCTTAGCAGTGACCAATCGACCAGTGATGCGGGATGGTTTTTGCAGGGGGTTTTTTCTTCCCACATTTGCTCGGAAAAAGGTCCATCATCTTAAATGTTAAACCTATTCTATATTTCCAATGGCCAATCTTTGTGTGTGGTGAAAACCGAGTTAGGCCAATCCACGGACTCCGTACTCGTATCGGGAAATGGACCGACAGCCAACAAATCGAGTTGCGTTGAGCGTTTGTGTAACGCGTCACAAGTCATTCATCGTAGTACAAAGGAAAAACAGAAGTTTGTTAGGTAGTTACCAGATAGCTAACAGTTAGCCCAGATTGTTCTACGTATTCTTCTACCATTACACTTCCTTTTTTTATATTTTTCTGGCAGGCTGAACGCCCCGTGGCCCTGTCTCGCGTTTCACAGGTCAGTCTTGGTACCAGGGCCGATTCTAGGATCAGTTTAGGGGTTTTCTGAGCTTCCGGCCGGGCAGCGTTTTGTCTATTTCAACACAGTTTCTGTGAAGGAAAAGCGGAAGACTTTTGAGGAAAGAACCAGCATATCTGATGAAGGTTCTTCAAATGTGCCACAGCAGAAGAGGAACGGATTGGATTTATAAAACCAATATTGTAATCCTGCTAATTTCTCGGGGAAGACGACTCATTTTGATACAGCAGCACTTCTAAATACACATTAACAGTGCAGTATATTTTTTTCTGGAGTAAACAAGACTTCTGTAGTTAGTACTAAAAACACCAAAAATGGACCTTGGATTTATTTATTTAAAGTCCATCGACAGAAATGGACTTTTGTGAATACTTGGAATTCTCCTACCTCTCTCTGTGTCCTGATAAGTGTTATAATATTTATTAATTTATTTATTAATTTTCATTTATTTGTTTGGGTGGGGGGAGGGTGGGGGAATTAAAAAAAAAAAAAAGCTAATGGGCATCTAGTCAGATTGCTTGTCGGAAGCATCTGGGCTTTCATATTAAGACAACATCTAGCTTCTCTCATTCCAATTTAAACAGAGCACGAAAAACATCAGCGAACTACTATCTAGCAACATAAACAGTGAGCTACAATTAAATATGGCAAAAATGAAGAATGGTGATGATAACAGTTCAAAAAAATGTCCTGGTTTAAGCCAAGTGCTTACACCACGACTGAGGAAGGGAGCGTATTGCTCTCTGCGGCTAGCGCGCTCAGAGGTGGAGTGCACCTTTTTGTAGTATTTATGTATTGTATTTAAAAAGGGCATAAAGATCAAATTAAATAATAATCTTTCAAATTTTAGAAGTGCTGGGATTCAATTCAGGGGTACTTGAACACCCCCCCCCAAAAAAAAAAGGTCCAGAAATGCCTCGCTTGGTACTACGACACACATCAGGTTTGGGGGAGGAGACTTACGATATCGTAACTGCGCAGTAATTGACACAATGTAGTTCAGTGGCTCGGTGATGTGAAGTGCCGCCGCCATGAGGGAAAATAAAATCCATAATCCAGTTTGCACTTTTTTTTTTTAGATTCGTGGCTCTCACTACAGTACCTCTAGTTGTTATAGTAACAAAATCCATTGTCCACATTAGCCCAGCAGTCTGTGGGGCACAATGAAGGCTAGCTTACGTGGCTGTCACAGACACCTGGGAATGGTTATAAAACTGTAGAAAAAAAAGTGCATAGTACAGTATCCTCCTGAATTTCTTTGAAGTCCTTTTTTTTTAACATTTCTTTTCTGCAAAGAATGACAGAAAAATGACACGGTTATGCGTCACTGTGAAAAAGCTGCCTTAACATTTTGTAAAACATGTTTCTTTCAATCAGCTTCCCGTGTTCACATGAGCGACGTGCCAACTTCATGCTCCCCTTTGGATTCCCTTTCCACCACAGTGCGTCAAAACCAATACAATAAAAATGACACAAAAACCTGCAACGTGCCAGCCCAATGTTTCTTTGACCTTTTCAGCGTAGAAGCCCCGCTCGTGACTGAGAAGTGTCTCGTTATCGTGAACGTTCCATTTGAGCCCGGCCAAAATTCCAGACAGCTAAACGCCCCGCACCGCCCCTCTGCAGACCGGTTCCGTGATTTGACAGGGTCCGGGCCTCCGTCTGGCTGGGCCTGGAGCGGCGCGGGCCGCCGAGGAACGATACGTGATAAATGGCTCTTATCTGGAGGCTGCGGCGTTGGGAAGCCGACTCTGTTTCCCTCCGATTACATTAGCAGGCAGGAAAATCGCACGCGGGGGAATGGCTGGAATTCCATACTGCGAGCACGAGGCAGGCGCTGGCTTTGACTTGTTTGCTGACTGATAAAAGAGAGCTGGAGGAGGCGTAGACCCAGGCGTGTTTTATACCATGTGGCTGCGTATCTACGAGCACTATTTGGCATGACCGCGTGACAATACACAGCCTGGAGAGCCGTGTGATTTGTGGAGATGACATAATCTCATAATTACAATTCACCTACCACTGGTTGGAGTATATTGTTTTCCTTTCTCAAACTGTAGCAGATTGGTTGAGGCGATGTTTTGCTGTTTGCACGGGTCCACACTGGATGATTGATTACAGGGTCTGGGACAATTTCACAAGTGCCCACTTGAATGGATCGTTTCCCAGTCACAGACCTCCGCTGTGGTGGCCGCCACACGAAACGTGGGGGAGTTTTAGGAGACATATTGGGCTCACAATTGAAGACAAGAGGACCAGACTTGAAGATGCAAGCAAGCGTCTTCTACTTGCTGTAGCAGAGCCCGGAGTGTGGGATGGAAAACAAAGCACCCGTAAAGAGATTATAAGCATTTTTTTTTTTTTTACTCAAGAACGAAGCAGAAGAATGGTACACGGACAGCAAATACAAAGTAAACACCCACCGCCACAGTGTCGAGAAATTCACCCAATTATCAGAAGCTAACGCTGTTAGCTAAGGCTAATTTTGGAATCCAACAAAAGTCAATGCTCAAACCATTTAGCTTTGACATGATAGCAAGGGCGTCACACTCGCGTAGGATGTGAATAAGTAACAATATGTAGCACTTTCACCTGCTAAAGTTTCAGACGACGTCGTCCGGAAGCTGGACTCTTGTCTGTCGCTTGAAAGTGGCTCTGGATCTTTGCCCAGCCTAGCTGCTCAAGTCACAAGCAGAGAAACTCGGTGTAGGGGTGTGGTTATTATGGAAATGTTCCCACTGTTACCTAAGTGTGGGGCGGAAGCGTATTGCTCCAAAAAGAGCTCGGTCACAGACACATTTACAGAAATAGGCAGATTAAAAAAATCAATACATTTGAAAAAAGAACAATGAAAAAAGGATTTACTCGGTTGTTTCATTTCACACTTGATGAGTGGGCAGGCACTCCAGAGACCCAACTAGTTTGTATACACACATGAAAAAGATATTTTCCATAATACGTCCCCTTTAGGATAGCCTTCTACATGCAGCATGTACGGTACGCTACGGTACGGTACTGTACTGTATATATACTTCACCCGATGGATGCACATTTGAAAAGCCTTCGCTTATGAAATAAAACAAATACTTTATACGGAATGATATCAATGTTGGTGGAGACAAAAGGAAGATTCGACAACCAAACAAACATGGTGTGGTCCTTCCTCACTGACATCCTGAGCAGGAAGCGGCGGTGCCCAGACCCCCTTTGAGACATCCCCCACCCTCCTTCCTCATTTTCCTCCTGGACACGTGTCAATGCTTGTTAGCATTTTGTCATCCACTTTGATTTTGGGTTTTTTTTTTGTCGAACTAACTCTTATAACGCGTGCTAAGCACAATTGAGCATGTCACTACTTTTTACTTGTTTGCATATACAAGATTTATTTGTTTGTTTGTTACCGTGACTCTTATAAGTCAAAGTCTATACTACCCTGCTAAACTTTTTGCTGGGGTGTCACAGGGGCAGTTTAATTTTGGTGTCAATCCAATTATTTGATCCATTTATTTCATATGTGCTATTGTATCATGAAAACCGTACAGTAATTTTTGGAATGTGCAATATTTGCAAGAAACATTTTGCATTCAAATTGTTGTCATGCATTGTAATGTTGCCGTTATTATTATTATTGGGCAAAATAATCCTATTTTTAGAGTGCTAACAATGGTTACTTTGGGCTATCTTTCTATGTAATAAATGCATTAATCAAATGAATTGTACAACTTTTTAGATACAATTAATCAATAAATAAATCTCCTTATTAGAGGGTACAATTTAAGGCCTATTTGCTTAGAAAATTTCATCCAGTTTAGATGCTGAGCTGGCGCATATGCCACTGATTACCAGGTAATAGCATTTATAAAAATCCACTGATTAGCTAAAACAGGTTTTAGAGGTAAGATTCAAGCCATGTATATTTTGAAATGTATTCATGAAAGATGTCCGTTTTATACATTAGCTTTACTAAATTGTTCGTACTTAGCCAAATATGGACAAAGCGGATACAAAACTGGGTCAAACAGAAGTAGCTGTCAGAGGGGCCTTTTCTAGACAGGTATGACAAAATCAAGGTGTTTTTTGAACTGAAATTGACACTTTTATACCAAGTCCATGTTAGAGAGTCACTACAGCTCACCCTTTTCCATTTCTTTAGCCCCGCCGTCCTTCTCTGCGTTGCAGGATGTAACCCACGCAGCAAATAACAGCAAGTACGCTCCAGACATTCAGGAGGAAACACATGAGCCCGTAAATCACCATGCAGACAAACAATCCGCCCCCAATAAGCGATCGAATGGATTCGAATGGCGACTTAATGAAATTGCGTTTAAGCAGCGACTCTGGAAAGGCCATCTCGTTGGAGTGTGTGGCTTCAAGTCAAGCAGGCGGGCAGGCAGGCCGGCCCGCTGGCACCGCATTGCAGGCGCAGCGGTAGACGGCTCCGTTTAGCGTTACAGCGGTGGCTCCCTGCGGGCCCGTCCGCCGTCGTAAGCGGAGGCCTGAGGAAGTGCAGGCTCTCCACCAAAACGGCTGGAAAATAACCAGTGCGAGACGAAGAGAAGCAGGTTGTGCCAGTAAAGTATGTAGACCGCAAAGCGCGCACTTACTGTGCATTTTTCTTGTTGAATTTTTTTCTACGTACACATATATTGTGCACGATTGTTTTGAAAGAAACCTGTTATCAGCCGTCAAACGCTAAGTTGTTGACGGACATGTTTGGGACAAGGTGTCAACATAAACGTGTACAAAAAACAATGCACCCTCCCCCACAAATCAGTGGATGTTGTTGCACTGTGTTGTTTGAGCTTGAACATATTCATCATCCAGCGTGGTTATCTGCCCTCGGCATGCCTGCGCAGCGCAGCAGGGGTCCCCCGGGAGAACAAAACCACACGGGTGGGTACGTGGCAGTCCCACCGTTGACTTTCATGCGCTGTCGCCCCCTCCCCTCCTGCCGTCCCGCCAGGCTCCATCGTGACCTGCTGATAAGGGCAGCTGCGGTGCCCAGCGCCCGGTGGCGGCCCTTCCCTTTTACACAAAGCCAGTCGCGCTGTGTTCCTGATAGGATAGGTGCTCAAGAAACAAGAATAATAATACCCCAACATGGGAGAGTTACCCTATGGCGGGGGAATTGAAGCGTTTTCATCCGAGGACTGTAGAAAAACAGAACAATTGAAGGGCCACTTCTATATTCTGCACCTTCAAGTCATTTCACTGAAAATCAATCCATCGGTGTCGGTTAACATGTACAAAGACATTTTTCTTTTTTCACAAATTGGACAGAGCGCACAGTCGTAATTCCCACGCTTTGCTACTGTGGCAGAATTGGCACATTATGAATAGGAATGGTAATGCTATTTAAGATATTAATTGAGTATTTGCGTCATTGCACATCTCGAAAACCACCAATTTTCGTATCCTCAGATGAGCTGGAACCTATCCCAGCTGACTTTGGGAGAGAGGCGGGGACTGCTTGCCAGCCAATCACAGGGCACATACACACAACCGAATCCCTTTCACGCCTCTGGACGAGTCTTCGATGAACCAAACGTGCGTGTTTTTGCAATGTGGGAGGAAGCCGGGACACCCGGAGAAACCAAGACCCATACTTCGCATGTCTGCCCCTTGCACTGAGTAAGTAGGAAGTCAGAAAATGCAGGCGAACAACGGGAGCAATGTCAACTGTCAACTTTTTACTATATGCCGCTGAAGAAAAACAGTAATACTCTATTAATGAATCATTTACATTGTTTGAGGACCTCTTCGACTTACAACGTTAGTGTTTGTGTCCTAAATGTAGAATTTGTTCTCATGATTTTGATCTCATCTGAATTTACTATCAACTTGATTTACTCAGCTTGTTGCTGTAGTGCTCGAGAGACTCCAAGTGCTGGGGAAAAATTCCTCGTATATTTTGACATACTTGTCCAATAAAGATGGTTGATTCTGAAATCGTTAAAGAAAAAGCAAATTGTATTTGATTTGATTAGGGCTTAACTATATGCATGTTAGTGCACCTGTGGAATCGCTCAAATTTCCTAATTGCTCACAAGTTGTGTGTGCAATTTCTTGCAATCGGAATCTGGAATTGGAATTACAGTTCAAATATTGGCGCTTAATGCAACTCGTAAGATATATATTTCTGTATACAGAAGTAAAATCCCCCTACCCCTAGGATTCAAATTAGCATAATAAATCAACACAATTAAGCAAACAAACAAAAAAAATGTCTGTCAATGTCATCATTTTTGTTTTGATGAAGTCATTTGAAATGAGAGGAGGCCACTTGAGCAGAATGTTCCGACATTGGCCAACACCTCTCTTAAATGACACGCACACACCATTACACATTCTCGAGCAAATACCTGCAACCCCCCCCCCCCCCCTCCCCCTTTCAATCAATCACATAATAATTCCAAAAAGTGTGCCGTGTGCCGTGTGTGTGTGTGCGTGTGTCTGGCATAGCCCAGTGTAAGCCCCTGGTACGATTTGTCTGGACATATGTAACAAGGCTCATCAATCTTCTTCAGGGTTTCAATTAAAACCACCTGGGCCAACTCATGAGGTGGAAACACACTGCTGGCCTGTCACAAGACGCAAGAGCGGCCAGTCTAACGAAGGCGCAGACAGATAGAGATGGAGACCTGGGCAGAGTACAAGACCTTGACAATGAAACTTTAGACGTTTTTTTTTTTTTTTTTTTTTTGCAAAGCTACTCTGGAGAGAAACAGGCACGAGACAGCAGAGAGAGAGAGAAAACAAAAAGTTCTTGAATATTCACTGAAGCTGTGCCATGCTACACGTGTTGCACCTTTGACTAGCGAGGTAAAACGTAACGTGACACCTTAATGCAGTGTTTCCAATTGAATTCATTGTTGAATCAAGGCACGCACACATTTTACACCACCGAACAAAAAAAGTCCCCAAAAGTATATGCTGTACTAGATACTGAAATATTGATGCTGATGTCACAATTTCCTCCCAGATTTTCTGACTTGGCGTGGACTGTGGACCAGTTGAGTTGAGCGCAAAGCTATTATCTTGTTGTATGAATGCCAACAGGTGGATGCATAGGTTGATAGTTGTTAGTTGGACTATTATTCCGTTTCTTTCTTTTGAAAGGAAAACAAATGCTTCTCATCTATCACTGTTGCCTCCATCTATTTTCCTTATTGTCAATCCCAACACCCAAAAAAACTTCTGACATCCTCTCACCTTCATCTGGACACAAATATTCTCATATGACGGGTGTCAAAGTCATATTCCGTCGGAGGGCCATTATGACTGGGAAGCTATAGAAATGTATTATTACATATACACCCCCCCAAAAATGAATGGATAACTAGTTTTGAAATCAGAAGCCAGTCAAAAATTGTGTCTTCAACTATTATTCAGTTGATTTTGAAACGGGGATTGTTCACAAAACTCTCGATTGAGAGACCAGCTTTGTATGATGGGGAGGAGTTACGTTTAGCCTGGGTTGTTACTTCGCCATACAGTATGTGTGCACGTATGAACCGCACGTCTGGTGATTTTTTGTTTGTTTTTCCAATCAAATCATCTGAGAGTCCTGTCTTTTCAAGTGTAATAATTCCATTTCAAACTCCCATATCACGTCTTGTCCCATCATTTTCAAGTAGGAATGCGCTCAATTGGAATTGGCCATGAAGACATGCGACCTTAAAGTGGGAAGGCGGTCACGATCCAAGAAGAAAGGATGAGTGGCACATCTGAGCAGAGCGGCGCAGGCTGCCATGTGACTGAGGAGTCCTTCCCAGTGTGTGCGTGTGTTTGTGCGCACGTGTGTGGCTGAGAGAGGTGACCTCGGTCAAGTCACTTGACTTCTCGGCACCTCGGCCTAGCCCAGCTGTATCAACACCGGGCGGCTCTGTACACGGGCGGGCAGGCGGTGGGCCGGCGGTGTGTCAGGAGTCTGGCTTCAGCACTGACTGTGGCCGCCTGTGTGAGTTGCGAGGGCGTTTCCAACCAGCGCCCCTGCCACAAACCTACTGGATGGAATTCAAATGATTTCTCTCCGCCCCCATGTGCCCCCCACTGGCAACCGTGCCCTGAGTAAATAAGCGGCTGAGGTCAGGGCCAAAGCAATCAGCGCCACCGGGTCGCTCTTAATGGATTTGTGTGTTTGCTGACAGGTGGCATGTTGGTGCCTCAAAATCAATAGTCAGTCCAAGTATCTTCTTGAAATGCAACACGGCCTTACCGGGTTTTATTCCTCGGGCATTAAGGAGAACATCTATATTTGTTGACATAATGTCACGTCCTTGCTTGGATTCAACACACTTTGTAATGTGCATTATCGCCACCTACAGGGCTGGAGTAGAACGCTACCAACCACAAATGACCAACGTTCAAAATTACAACTGAACTTCTGTATACTTTCAAACAGTATGAAAATTGCCTGCACCGCAATGTATTTCAAATGTACTTTTCAGACCAGAACCATTCTCACATCATCACGCTCTGATGATATTATCGTTGGCAAGAGATGCTGATAATATTCTATGGCGAGTATACTCTGGGATTCCCAACACTATCAGATGTGACATTTGTGTAATAAATCACGTGGGCCCTTGATGAAATTGTCGCTGGATGTTATTTTTGAAGAAGTTTTTCCTTGAAGTAGCCTACCACAGTGGTCTAATTTTTCATACTCAAAGCACCACCGATCCACACGGCCCCTATTCAAATATAGACAATGTTATTTGATGCCCCCAGCAGTGACATTAAAAGAAGGGGGAAAAAACGCCAACCGCTAATGTCATGACTGAGAGAATATTATCTTGGCCGAGGAGGACTAAATAGAACCTCTGTTTTCTGATTGTTTCTGGCCAGATGGCGATGGTGCGCCGACGTATTGTACCACAGCCACATCTTGCAGGCTTCTCTCGCTCTCTCACCGCATACTTCGACAGAGTGCGCTTGATTGACGAGCTGAAGGATGCTGGGAGCCTTCCTGTTGCAAGCAGACTAATATCCTTACAGGAGCTGGACATTTTGAATCCACCTTTTCACATAACAGTAACCTCGATGCATAACGTGTCTCGTTGTTTACCTTTGAAAAGCGCGACAAGAAAGCGTTCGCCCGTATATTCATCCTCTCCGTTTATGTCCTGTGCAAGTGGCCCAAACACACCGTTTTACCAGAATTACCTGTTTAAAGAGGTCAAATGTATCTTTAAATTCTTTCCTGCGCTGTGTCGTGATTGGCCAGTTTGTTTCAAACAAGAATGCGGTGTACACTTCCTTACTTCCTGATAACTGGGTCGAATTTAAACATTGAATACCGCATTCCCATTAAAGTCAGCAAAGGTCCGATTACGAGATGTCACTAAAAGATGATCTATCCCGAGTGATTTTCCTGAAAGGTGATTTGTTTTTTTCCTCTGCTCCGCCCCTTGCCTCCCATTTGTACAAAGCTAACCGCATATATTATTTTACATTACAACGCTCTGTTGTTGTAATGCGGAACTCCCACCTGGGGGGGGGCGATAGAGGCTTTGCACTAACTTTATAAAAAAACAGTTGAGATGTTAAAAAGCAGTACGTGTGACTGTGTACCCTGCGCAAACGGATTTTTTATTTCTTGCTGTGTTTCCAAATCCATAAATGAACCTAGATGAATACAGGCTTTGGATAAAGCTATGCGGCCGCCCACATCGTCGCGCAAAGCCGACAAAAATCCACAAGCACACCTTTACTATCACAGACATCTGCTTTGGGTGCAGAAATGTTCTTTTTTTTAAAAAATATAAGCCAGATCACAGAGGCAACATATGCTTGTTCTTTATGTGCCAAAATATTTCTGATCGGACATATTTTGTGCAAGAGCATTTTACTGGATTAATGCTAATTAATAAAGTTAGTCTAAAAGAATAAATATGATATTTCTGTAGGTGTAGGTAGTAAAAATACACCAATTTTAAGTCATCTGTGTGTTTTTTTTTACGGTAGCAAAAGAAAGTCAACAACGTTTACTTGTTTTAAGAAATATCGCAAAGTGAAATTCTCCTGTTCTATTGGCAGATGCTTTTTGCTTAGTTTAATATATTCCTCATTCAATTCTTAATTAATTATCGTTATTTTGTATTTAAAACAGTGCAGACGTGGTTACGTGTGTGGTGTCTTGTGTTGGTCATCCGGAGTACACCAAATAGCAACATGAGAGCAGTACGAACACACGTGCAGAGCTTTTCCTTCATATATATACACATTTTAAAGAAAAGCAACAAAAAAAAGTGATTTTTAAAAATGGCTACGTGTGTGTGCCGCTTCAGCGAAAGGTCAATTGCTTATCAAATACTTCATGCTTGCCATAGTGTGATGAATGACCGTTTGCAGTCTAAAGGTGTGAGTGAGCGAGTGAGGCCTTGAATTCTGTAGTCTGGATTGTGACAGCAGGCAGAGGAAAAAATTAGCCCGGCTGAAAAGTTTAAAAAAAAAAAAAAAAGGCAGTCAATAACAGGAACTCAATCAAACTAGGCCGGTTTCCGGTAAGCTGTGCACTCGGAGCCCGGCTGGCTCGCTGAAAGACTGCTTGGCTTCGGGTCAGCCTTCGCACTCGGCTCCCTCAGACCGCCACGCTCATTTGTACCTCGTCTGGATGAGGTTTCACTTTATATTCGGCCGGGCAAAAGAAATGCGCCCGACGCCCTGCTGCCATGTGCCAAAGAAAGTATAAGCCTCCAGTCAGGTTAACACCACACAAAGCTTGCTTTTTGATCCGGCGATTAAAAATAGATTGGGTTGAAGTGAATGAAAACCTCAAGCGTTGGTGAAGTTAAACACAGCGTAGTGAAACTGCTTAATTATCGGGATTAAAGCGGAGGCCAATATCAACATGTTTTAAAGGACATCCAAACAAACAAATGAACACTTTTAAAACCACTTTTGCGCCACTGTCAGTTTACACAGGACGATGAAACTAGCTAGGGAAAATACTAGTGTTAGCAATAACATGAATTATGGTTTTGCTTTCAGAGAGTGAAGGAAGCGAGCGACTTAACACCGTTGTGGAATTTGGTGTCCAAATGTTTTGCTCCTTGGTTTACGACGATCCCAGCGTAAGAGGTTTCCAGGTTGTGAACGAGTTTGCGTGCCGGCGCTACAGTACCGAGGTAGCAGCATACTTTCTACTTTTCATTTGATTGTTTTATATTTATTTTGCACAAATATTGACTTTAATTATGACTACTGCTGCATTAGTGTAGGTTCGTAATAGAGTCTTCCACATTCTATATTCGAATAATGTCACGAACGGACCGACATTGTAAACCGAGGAGCCCCTGCAGTTTTTTTTTTTTTTGCTTCATTCTGTATGTCGTTTTTAACTATCAGTCTTGCGAATGCTATGCAAGTATAACTACACTACTGTATATGACTAATGAAAGTATAGTTAGGTCAAATCGATACTTGGGATGAAAGCCTTCTTCTTTATCCTTGGTATGTTTTGCGAATGAATTCTAATGAAGAGGCAGAATTATAAAGGTTCATCTCAATAAATTAGATGAATAATGAATTCATCAACTCTTGAAGTGAAACTCAAATGTTATATATCACTACAAACAGAGTGAAATATTTCATATTTTGGTGGTTATAGCATGCACCTGGATCAAAAACCCACAATTTACCCACAATTGAAAAAAATGGGAAAATACAATTTAAAAAAAGCAAAGAAATATTGCTTTCGAACTTCGGTAGGAATTGGCCTTCTGAGCAGTATTTTTGTGTATTTATTGAATTGGTATCAACGTCATTATTTGAGCGTCGAGGGAGTGAATTTCCGAACGTACCTATTGTGTCGGTGAAGTAAATGCATGAAGGCACGCTAGCTTGGAAGCTTTATTTGTTCCGAGGAGAACACGTCGACTTGGAGCCAGATGTGTTTCCCAACTCTTCTCTTCAGTGAAACCCTTCAAGGGCAATATATAAAGAACTTGCATCTCCACAATATTGGAAGAGTGGATTCCACGTCCACCGTCACCACCCCCACCTTGTTTAGTCTGCGTGTCAGCGGCTATCAGCTCACCGCCGCGCGGAGACGCATTAGCGCCGCAAAACCAAACCAGAAGCGGGAAACGTGAGCCCTTCGTGGCCACGTTTCACCTGTTGGTCAAACAAAGAGACACCTAAGTCCACATTTCCTGCCCAAAAATGCTTTAAATGTCATCCTTTGTGAGGTGGTCCTTCAACCTTTGCCGGTATTTCTCATACATTTGACGATGCTAATAGAGTCTAATTGCTACAATGAAAACGTGTTCCTGGGTCAAATAGTTGCTATCATAAAATGATTATGAAGTATGTGAAGTAAGGACATTTGATGTATACAGCACTTTTCACAACGCATTGAATGCAATGTGCGTATATTCTTAGGTGGCAAAATGAAAATACAAAATAAAAAAGCAAATTATTTCTCTGGTTCTCGCTGAACCGAGTTCTTTTAATCATGTAAAGCACATTGCGTTACCTTGTGTATGAGTTTTGCTGTTGTCCCTGAAAATCTTGAGGGTTTTCTGCTTTCGAAGTTCCACTGCACCGGTGAGCTTGGATAAAACACTCCACCAAATCCAAACAGTAACGCAGAACTGCCCTGAGCTTTGTTAGATGCACAGAATAGCGTTAGCTAACAATATTAGCTTCTAATGAGGGGCAAACTCGATTGCTCAGTGTCATTGTCGACGCAGCATTTGTGGGGGAGACATTTGGATTTGCCTTAAGTGTCCATTGCATGCGCCAAATACATGGGTCCTTTTCGTAATTGACACGTGCAATTTGGCAGCTTTGTGAGGAAGTGCTGCGTCCCCAAGTGAAAACTGAATCCATGACGACTTGTAGCGGCTAGCGTGTTCGTCGCAGTTAGATGTCGCTTATTTCAATTCCGGGCAGCCACCCTTGGCTCCCACCCTAGTTGTCATGGTAACACAATTGGCCCTGCAATCAGTGGGGTGACGAGGGCCTGCTCACTTGCATTACAAAGTCTGCTATAATTCTTGATCCTTGAGGTATTTCAACAAAAACATGTCACAGACGTGTTATTAAAACTTCCTGGGAACTGTTTGAAATTTTAAATTCTCAAAAAGTAGCAATGTCTTCTTTGAAGGTTTTTGCCCTCTCAGGGCAAGATCCATAATTGATTTGAATTAGAATCTGATCCCAGATTAATGACTGAGGCTACTGTTCTGTATCACTCTCTTTTTGGAAGTGCTGCACATTCATATTCGATATTTAACTGTGTGTAAACGGAAAAGACAGGCGCTTCAGGTAACTGAGTGAAATGACCCACAGCCACTCGTGTTCCTCTTCCAAAGCCCCCAAAGGCATTCCCATCCTGGGCTGTCACGTTGGCGCCACCCACAGGCCAAACAATCCATGTGCGCTTACACACAAAAAGTCGGATGAGCTCAGAGCTGATCAAGTGATCAAAATGTATCAAAAGCAGATTTAACCAAATAAAATATATACAGTCGTTGAACTTGTTCCTCCTCGTGAGAGGGACAAAATATTTAGAAACGCCCTCGTGATAATGATGCACTATTGTCACACTTACCATCACTGGCACCCTTCTGTGGTGCCATCACAACAACAAAAAAGCCAAAGAAAAAGCTCCTTGAAGATTGAGGCATATTCTTCTTGAAGACTTTGGTTGAACTCCTAATTGTGCCACTTTTGAATGCGACACTGTATTGTTAAATGATTTTTGATTTTTGAATCATTTGTATTGATATATTTTGTAATTCTATTCATCGCATTCGGTTGTGTTGTGTCTACCTAATGAAGTGTCGGGCAAGCGCACGGCCTCGTGTTTATCCCGTCGCATTTCTCACACTCTTCGGTCGAGCGTGTTAAGGAGCGACGACTTCAAGCTAATTAAATAAGCGGCGACCCTGCGGACGGCCTCTCCGAGGGATTTGGATATGATCTGCGGAGAACGCTCCTCCGAGGGCAAACACAGCCAATTTACAGCCATTTCATGCTCTGCGCTTCAGCACACACAAAGATGGAGGCCACACACACACACACACAAACACACATGCATGCATACATACAAACACACCAGAGAACTTGAGCTTAAACACATTTTCCAATTGCCTTCTCTACAGCTGGAGGTCACTGAATGACCGTATCTTTTATGAGTTCAAACACACAAAGGTCAAAAGCAAAACCCATTTCAACTTCACATACAGTGCAACCGCTAAAGTCAAAGTCCGGGAATAATTGCCGTCATCAAACTTTTATTTACTGTACAGGCCATGTTTTGAGTCAAATTTGAACCTTTTGCAAATGTAAAGAAAAGTTAACCACAGCACGATAGAATGACAGCAAAATAAAAATGTTCACCCTTTGATGACGACACGTAGGAGGTGCAAGTCGACTTTGCACGTCGTGCTTTTCAACATCCCTATCACGTCAACTGCTCAACAACACAATCGCACAAAACAAAATGAAAGTCAAACCATTCGGCTTTCAATGACAGGCGACGGCTGCTCCATTTTGTTTTTGAATATTCAAAAACACGTCCGCTGCTGTGTATCAATACTATATAAAACAACAAATAAAGTCAAATTGCTCAACTTCTCAGTCTTTCTGGGATGCGTCGATTTGACGCTTCGTACTTTTTAACAATAGTAACGCAAGTATAAAAAGATGCTTTGTGATTTTTAATCTGTCGTACAAATGCGAGAAAAAGTTATCCACAGAATAATTAAAAAACAAATGTAAATAACGTAAACATACTCTGATGACGTGACAGACGCTGTTCTTGAAAGAAAATAGACATTTTAACACTCTTTGGTCTCTATTTTCGCAGACGACGACACATCTGGCAGAGCAAAAGCTAGCGCAGTTGGAATTTTGTGCAAGCGAGAGTTTGCCAATTTGGCAGACCGGTCTACGACATGCGCCCGGCGGAGTGACAATTTGGTAGCAGGAAGTCAGTCTAAACTGACGTGCGCTGAAACCACATCTAAATCTTGCCGCAGCTGGTCTAACGCAATTTTGGTGCGTTTGATCAGGGCACAGGCAGACAGAAAATGTAAACCCTCTGAATCCCAGTAGAAATCAATTCATTTTGATCATATTAGTTATTTGGTAAATTAGCCCCACGAAACATTGATGAAATTGGGCCGAGAACAAAAGCTTTACTCGACTCTTTACTCGAGTCACACTTGATGGGTGGTCAGGGACTCCAGAGACCCAACCAGTTTGTATACAAACATTTTCCATACTATGTCCCCTGTAGACATCATGCAAACAAGTCATTTATACAGTCAATAAGATTATTTTTTTCTTGGGTACCAATGTTCACACGACTTTGATGCTCGAGGTTCGACAGAAAAAAAAAGTCACTGCGTGTGTGTTTTATTCCATGCCTCAGTGATCCAGGAAAGGGAAAGCATATGTCTCGCTGAAATACGATCTCATTCGAATTATCTGCCGACGCTGTGGCCTGTTTTAACCACTCAAATGAATCACACAAATGTCCATCCTAATTCCACGTGGGTTATTTGTCATACAAATGTCTTCTTCTTATTCTCCCTCTTGGGTGAGCAGAACTTTACTGCTCGGACTCTTTTTACAGCTGGCCTGTCGGAGAAGCCGCGAGTTGATCGGAAGACGATCCAGGACGACAAACCCCTGATGACTGCTTCTCGGTGTATGAAAAATACACATGAAGTACACTACTTTGAATTTGGAAAAACCACGTATGTACATATATATATAAAATGAGAAGACTTTTCTATCAGGCAAGTGATTCGTCAGCTCATCTGCCTCCCAGGTTCTGAGTTCAACTCCCTGCGTGGAGTTACCATGTTCTCCCCGCATTCCAAGACTACATTGTTCATAGGTGTGAATGCTTGTTGGTCTACACGTGCCCTGGAATCGACCACGGCCTCGCCAAAGTCCGGCTCACCCGAGACCCAAAGGAGGACGTTCACTCTAGAAAATGGATGGATGGACTTTCGATCATACTAGCTGCAAAGTAATGTATTTCCCGTTTTACAGTTTTAACCGCTGCACTCCATCACGACTAACTTTCATCTTTTTTCACAAATGAACTAAATCACTCCCCGGCCCCTGCTGCAAATCTCACCTCATCTGTCTTGATCGCCAGAGAGCCAGCGCAGTTGTTAGCGGTGGCTACCTCAAGTAGCAACAAAGACGTGTAATCAAAATCACTTGTGAAACAGGCGGCGTGCACAACATGTGGTTTTACATTAGATTCGATTTGTGTTTGATTTGGATCACGTTGAAATTTCAAACGTAAGTAACGGTGCTTCTCAGCATGGGCCACAAATGGTACTCAGTATCGTTATGGCGTTTTTTTCCCCCTCATAGTGTCATTGAGCTGAATCGATATGTTGAATTATTTTTTTATGATACATGCCCGCTGGGGTACCTTGTGGTCAAAGTGGTTTTTTTTCCCCTCCCCGACGTGCTTCATGGTTGAAGTTTGAAATCCAGCCAAAAGCATATGAAAAATTGGTATTGGTCATACAATTTATTGTCACTCTCGTGAAGAAACCTCATAGGTCCGAATTTATTTTTATATTATTATTTTCATATTGTTTTCACTAAATATACTGTTGGTCAGTCCTTCATGTGGGTCTGTTATTTCTCACCATTTTTTACCAATCTTAAGTGTGGAAAATGTCTCTCTCCATTTTTTGGGGGGTGGGGCTATCCTGAAAAGTGATTTGGAGATGCAAGGGTTCTGCCCGACGACAGCAATGTTTTGTTTATTAATATATAATCTAAGCAGTTATTTAGACGGGTGTTTATTTATGAATTATACTGACTACTAAGTGACCGTCGCATCGCTTGCTGTCGTTAGGTTGTTCATAGTTGCACAGGTCACAGTCCAATTGTTTAATTTTGCACGCCGGATCATCCTAGATGGTTTGTTTGATCTGATACGTAACCATGCTTAATTAATTAAGCAGCCTGTGGTTGGGAAGAAAAAGTTTGGAAAAGGAATTCAGGACTTCTTTGACTTGCTCCTCCATCTGCTGACTCGAAAGCTAAGCCGCGACTCAGGGCGCCGCGCCGCTTGAGCTTCGGTGGCTTTCCGCAGAGGCCGCTGACTCGGCATTTTCATCCCTCTATGCTTCCTCCGTCCCTCTATCCCCCGGTGTCCTGTTTACACGCTGCGGCTCTGCCACCTCGGAGACAATCCAGACCACCGAGGTCCTGCGGGCCCGAACGGCCGACGACGCCTCTTGCCATGGGAACGGAAGGGAGTGGGTGTGGCCTAATGTGAGTGACACGACCGTTAAAAGTGAGCGCTGTGCACCATTTGCCGCAAAGGGTGCAATGCCCCACACAACGGTGCTGCACTTTACCATATGCATTTCATATTTCACACAGAGCAGTGATTCAGTTACAGAATCGATGCGTACGATGACGCGTGAATAACGGAACCTGAGATGTTGCGCATAATCGAAATTGTTTTCATTTCAAAACCTGGGAAAATCATGTGATGTGAATGAATACACCAACATGAAACCTTCATTACTGGCATTTCCATTCATATATTTAAATATATATATTATGGTCACCCGTTATCCTGTCTTTGTTGCAATCCGCTTCTTCCCTGACAATTGCACCGAGTACGGTACAGCATATTGTGCGTGGAGCCTCGAAACCATCACGTGACCGGAGAGTGCCTTTTGGTAAATACAATTGCACGCAGCCAGCGCGCCAATGTGCTCTTCTCTCCCTGCCCGCTATGTACCACTGTGTACCAGTTCTAGGCAGGACACGCCCTGCTGCAATATGATTGGCTGCTGACTTGGGACATACTTGATGTCACTTCCCAACATGGAAAATGAAAGCAACTCGACACATCTTTTTGCTAAGGAAAATTCTCATAGCGTTGCATAGTGACTTGGATAAATAACGTTAATCTGATTACCGGTCCGGAAATAGTCACACGTTCGATTACTCGTCAAAGAAGTGGTCGTGCTAGAATTCAATAGAACTCATACCTCACCCCACACAAAAAGATCATCGCTCAGGATAATCTTTAAGAAGCAGCCGATAATTGGGCCAATGATTGGGAGAGAGAAAAAAGAAAATGCAATCCAACCTCGCATAGATCCTTTTCTAATGATGATTTTTGCTCTACACAATCCGTCTACATCGCCACAAGTGGTTACGTGATGAGTGTAAAAAGAATGAGTGTAATTCGGGTTTTGGGAGAAATTTGCACATCTGTGATGTTGTTTAGTAAACTGCTGCCAGGAGTGGAAATGCATATGAGCGTGACTACCGGTACTGTCCTCTTTTTAAAACGCCACATCGGACATCGTCAAAACGATTTCTCCATACTGATACACTTTCTATAAGTTCTGCTTGACGGGAGCTTTTCTTACCATCCTGCTTGGGTTTCCTCTCGACAGTAATGAAAGTCAGGAGATATGTTGTTTTTAACAGAAAGCTGGCAGGGGGCACCTTTCGCTCGGCAAAAGTTCTTTCCCAGACTTTCAAGCGCCCTCTGCTGCAAAAACGCCCCCCGCCGCCCCCAATGATGACATCTATTTTTGCCCCGGGTGGTCCTCGCGTCGAACTCTGTGACAGCGAGCCCTCGTAAATGTAAGAAAATAGCGACGGCCCCAATTTGAGGGCGGTTAAAAGACGTTCCGCTCGGTGTCCGTCTGTCAGCGAGCCGTCGAAAAGCAAAGCGGCGCACCCGCCTATTGAAGGCCATTCTCGAAACAGCTCAGTGCCAGGACATTGTATTCTCTGCGAGAGGCCCGCCACTGTGGAATGATGTAATGAGTAGTGTAGCCAGTGGAGAGTCAAATCGGTGCTCTGTGGCTACTTTTGCCGGAGTCGATGGTCATGTGGGGTTAACGAGAGACTGCTGGAGGAAGTCGAGGGCGCTGACAAGGCTGCTGGGGCGGGGGGGGGGGGGGGGGGGGGGGGGGGGGGGTTGCAGGTGTGTGTGAGTCTGTGCGCACTCCTTTTCTGCTGACTTTTGGGAAAGTGGTTTCCTGCTTCGGGGCAATCGTTATGGGTCCGCTGCATGGTTCTGATGGGTTCTGCTTGTCAGACTGGAGGTTTGCTAAGGGGAAGCCAGTTGGACCATGTGGGAGGGGGTGGGGAGGTGAAGTCGGTGTCGTTTTTTTAAAAAATGACCAATAACCTCTTTTTGTGCTTAAATGTACCCCCGTAGCTAGCTTCACAATGCTATGTTGCCTGCTTGCTAACAGGATTAAAAGTATGTGAACATTACCTCAAGTTCTCCTTGAAGAATTGGCAGCCCAAACGGTCCTCTCCGAAGCACCCGGTGACCTCTCCTCCCCCCCCCCCCCCCCCCCCCCCCCCCCCCCAACACAATCATATCAGAGCTTTTAATTGGCCCAAAGGTGAGACAAGGAGAAGTTGGCGCTGGGCTGCAAATGTAGATGTGCGCTTTTGTTGTTGTTTTTGTTTGTGCGACCCTTATACAGTCCTTTGAGGTTTGATTTGTTTGAATTGTATGGCATTATCAGATCAAATGTTCTTGCATCCGCGTGTAGCCCCCGAGCCGTAGATTCCCCACCCCCTGCATGGAATGACCCAAGCAAGTTCTTGCTTGAACGTGCAAAAAGACCTCCACCGATGCTATAGTAGAAAATAAGTTTCACAACTAAAGTCTGTTTGAAACACAACAAAAGTGAGACAAAAGCTGGAACAAGGACTCCAAATGTTTGTGTTGAGTCTTTGGTTTGGGGTTTGACAGCCGCCGGATGCGAGTGGACCATTGTTCGTCACTCCAAATGGCACCTGACTGCTACAACTTCCTCCTCTCCCAGCAGCTTACACACACGCAAACAAACAACAACCAATTGTGCCACATTCCGCACTACCGCTAAATAAAACAATGGCTAGAAATGTCAATTTAGACGTTTGCAACAATTCCCGATGATTCTATGATGATGAAAATCTCCCGCAGAGACAGCCAAGCATTCACATCATCACCAAGTGGGAACCGAACCCATGCAGTGAACCGCTACGCCGTAAGATCCATCCAATTTCAGTGCCACTTATCTTGTTCGGGCTCCAATTCCCGCTGACTTCAAACTGTTTGCCAGTCAGTCAATATTGTTGTTGACTGACTATTTAATTTGAAAGAGTGAATAGGATATATTGTGCTCCATAAAGGGCTTCCACTGCACAAAATGTAGCCGAATGAATTATTTTCATGCTACCTGCATTACTGTTATCGCTGACATTTCCCTGTTCACCCGTTCGTAAGCTTTGTCGTCTAAATAAACGCAAACATTCCACTTTTGCTCACTCAGCGCACGTAAAGCGTGTGCGTCAAAATCTTTGTGCGGTCAAAAGTGGATTTGGGCCCAAGAATGCGCCGCTCCACTTTTTCACTATTTTCCTGTTTCCTCTGTCTAAAAAGTAAAGTGGGTTCCGACGATGGCAGGGCGCAACAAGGCCAGACAAACAGCACACCAGGCAATGTATCTTTTTCATGTTGCTTTTTTTAATACATATATAAAAAAATTTTGTAGGTTGAGAACAGCCTGTAAATGCATTTTTACATTTTAATGAGACCAAATAGCCTCTGCGGTTCCGCAAAGTGGACCTGGAATTATGTCCCAATAGAGCCCGTCCTCCCAGGAATTCAGTCGGCTTCCATAGTTAGTAAGTCTTGCTCTGTCATCAGTATAAAATGGACATCTTTATGATGGAATGCTATGAAAATAATAGGCCCTAACCAATTTGAAAAGATGTCAAAAAAAGAGGGCGTTTTCACTTGAGCGCGTCCGCCATGCTTGTGGAGCATGTTACGGCGGCGCTACTTGTCTTAACTTTTCACGTGAGAAAATGCCGTTAGGATGTCAAACCTAAGCCTTACTCTATATTTGTTCATTACAAAAGTCCTAAAAGTTGGAATCTGCTGCTAATTCTTCTTGGTCATGGATGAGGGGTGGAGTTCATACACCATGCATGAGGGGACAATGAGGACTTCAGAGACGGGTGGACGGAAGGAGAGACTTTTTATTTTCAAAACTATATCTCCATCCCTTCATTTTCTTCACCTCCGTATGAACCTCATCACCGGTCCTCGGGATGCATCACGTGTTTGCGCGGCGGTAAAGCCGTCACATCGCGGCCTTCGGGCTGCCTCTTCAGCGGCCTCTCCCCGCTCATCCGCCAGGGAGGCGGGAGAACGCGACTGTTTGTGTCATGTACGCCACGGACACTCGAACGCGTGACCCGCATCTGCGCCACTGTGACACGTGAATGTTATGTGGGCCAGGCATTTGAGGGCAGGGTAAGACGTGGCTGAGGGGATGTTGGGGTTGAGGAGGACGTCACGGCTGACGGGCGGACGACGAGTTCAGACGTCACGGGTGACGGCTTGAGGCGGGGTTCCTACGTTACGGCGGAAGGGTCAAGGAGGAGTTCATACATCATGGCCGAGCGGTCAAGGAGGAGTTCATATGTCGCGGCGGACGGGCAGAGGCCACGTTCATACGTCTCGGTTGACAGGTGGAGGAGTCGATACGCCATCCGCGACAGGTTGAAGAGTTCATACGTCACGGATGAGGGGTGGAGGATGGGTTCGTCCGTCTGGCCGGAGAGCTCCAAAATGACGGGATCTTGACAAGATCGTTCAAGTCGTGTTTGAACAAAGCAATGGATGTAAAAGGGTGACGTGCGCACACGCGCACACGCGCGCAGCGGCAGCCGTGACGGATGGCGTCTCTCTCAGACGCTCAGCGGGGCCGGCAGACTGAACAGAGACCCCGTGCGGGCGTCGGGGTGAGTCTGAGGGACGAGTAAATAGAAACCCCATGGAAAAAGCGCCGGCAGCGTGGGAGCGCCCGACCGGCGGCGAGGGTTGGACTCGGAGATGAGAGCGGATGACCCGAACGCCCCGCGGGGCGAGTCAGCGCATCATCTGCTTCACTTTTTATTACATGGACATTAGACCGCTCGCCTTTAACTTGTATACCAAAACACATGACCTTTTGGACAGCTGTACAAATATGAATGTCGTAAACACTCTCCAAAATACAGAAATTCTCACTTTACAAAGAAAATAATGCATTGTAACGCGGTCGTAATCGAGTGCTTGTAGTCGACACGATGGCATTTAGAGCTGTTTCTCATAGTTTGCCGCGCTTCTGTAGTCAAACCAACGAACAGACACAAGGCAGCCAACCTTTTTGTGCTAACTTGACCTTGAGTCCAAATGGCCTGCTAAACTCCAAGTCTTGTGAGTCGCTAAGGATCCTTGAACAATTAGCATGAAATATATCATATTGCATATACCGTATTCAATTATCTAGCATATTTATCATGAAAGGGTGGAACAAATGATGACAAATATTATGGGAACCGGAATGCAAAACATGTTGGAGATTTTGGGAGCTTGTACGCCAGCTTATATTCAAAGTTACATTTAAAACGTAACAGTATATTTTAATTGAGATCCAATCCAAAAACGGTATCAAACTTAACACAAATATGAATGTTCTTATTAGATTATTTGTTGTTTCTAAAAATAACTTTCATGGAGGTGAAAGAAGGACCCAAAATGCCAGAAACCTCTTGTTCAGGCGCCATCCATTTGTAGTGAAGGGGTGTAGACCTAACCCTAACCCTAACCCCTAACCCCAAACCCCAAACCCTGCTCTGGCGGTTAATCACTTATTTTAAATTTGACAAGTGATTTAGGCCCGCTTCATCACGTACCGTAGCACCCCAGGTGGTCATGGCGATGAAAGCCGTAATGTGCATTTGCATGAGACAGAACCAAAACTAAGTGATTTGAACCAGAGTGTGAATGTTATTTGGAATGTAATTCTTGATGCCATGTGGACGTCTGTTGATGGGAGAACGTTTATTATGAAAAGACTCTTGGGGCGATAAATTGCATAATATGGCTCCTTCCAATTGTGCAGGTGTGCCTAATGTTATGGCCGGCGAGTGCACATTTGCTTGTTGTCATGTCAGCGTGTGACGACACCGGTCCCTCGGTTAACCCAATCCCAACCCTCGAATCAGAACCACCTGCCCGTCAGCAGGTCCTCGCTGGTTTTGCGGACCTTCTTGTAGCGAGCGAGCGAACACTCCTTGTTTGGACTAACGTCGGGGTCCGCTCCGGGGATCTTACATGAAACGTGGAATCTCACCCTTCCCATACCCTCCGAAAACTCCTCCTGGCCCCGTCTCCTCCCTTCTCCAGCGGGGGGCTCCGTATTTTTTAATTAGGTACAGGAAACTCTTGTTACAAAGGACACTTTCTTGGTGGATCTGCAGGGGGAGGCTGTGAGAACTTCTCGTCTCCGAGTGGCCTCTCCGGTGTGTGGGTGGTACAGCTCGTACCACCTGTAGATTTGGCTCAATGCTGATTTTATTTTCTTTTTTTTTTCACTTTCCCCAAAGCCAAGATGGTTGACTGCAGCGTCAACGTGTCTCTTTTCACATCGTAATATAATTTTATACAGCTGGATCAAGATTTCCACATCACCATGTTTTTTCCCCTTTTCCAGCGCTAGGATCTTTTTTTTTTTTTTTTTGCTCCGGTGGTCTCTAACTGACAGGAACTCAAGCCCTATTTGTTATCTTTAGGCCCAATAAGTCCATCTGGTTTTAGTTTGGCTCTTGGAGATCGCCCCTGGAGATGTGGATGGAGGGGACGGCGAGGCGGTGGAGGGGCAGTGCTTTCTCTCACTCTCGCTTTTCCTCTCGCTCCTCCCAAATTGAATTTCTCACCGTTGTGACCCGGGTCTCGAACCGGGGAGTCCGCGAAAAGCTTGAAGCTGGCTTTGGAAAAGAATATTTGGAAGAAATCACTATCACCTGTTTTGTCAGGCAAAGTTCTTTATATTCTAAAAAAAAAATGGAGCAAACATATCATCCATCCATCCATCCATTTTCTGAGCCGCTTCTCCTCACGCAAACATATCATGAACATGTTATTCAGTGAACCCCTGCTATATCATGGTCCATCGTCCATTTCTTTACGTTTTGCCCGAAAACACCACCCATAAAGAATACCAAATTTGAGCAAGTTCAGCTTCAAACTGTCCTATTGTCAATTTGTAGTTATGCGCATTAGTGCAGCATACACAAGAAGTCCGCGAGCCTGTTTTCCGGGTTTGGTCACGTGACATTCCGCATATGGATATACAGTGGAGCCTCGATAAAACGGACCACAATATAACGGATATGGGATCAAACAGACGGCACGGTGGCCGACTGGTTAGAGCGTCTGCCTCACAGTTCTGAGGACCCGGGTTCAATCCCCGGCCCCGCCTGTGTGGAGTTTGCATGTTCTCCCCGTGCCTGCGTGGGTTTTCTCCGGGCACTCCGGTTTCCTCCCACATCCCAAAAACATGCATTAATTGGAGACTCTAAATTTTCCCGTAGGCATGACTGTGAGTGCGAATGGTTGTTGGTTTGTATGTGCCCTGCGATTGGCTGGCAACCAGTTCAGGGTGTACCCCGCCTCCTGCCCGATGACAGCTGGGATAGGCTCCAGCACGCCCGCGACCCGCGTGAGGAGAAGCGCGACAGAAAATGGATGGATGGATGGGATCAAACAGACTGTCGGGACTGAACAATGTGTCCAAAAATAGTTTCCATTGGTCACTTAAAATGTCATTGACAAAGTTCGTTAGTTCCAGAATTGTCCGCTGTTGTTTACTGGCGCTGTGGCGCAATGCAGGCAGAGAATGGGACTGACCTATTTCCAGGTCACAGATATACAATAATACTAGATCCTCCCAGGCCTATGCGGCGTCCAGCTTGTATATGGGGCATTGACGTGGCCCCCATGTGACAATATATATTGCCTATTATAAATAGAGCAGAGAAAGAGCGGCATGGATACGGCGTTACGGAGTACAAAAGTCTTTGGAGTCTGTAACATGCTATTTTTAGGACATTTTTTTTTTTTTTGTCAAGCTGTTCACCTTCGGCAACGGATTTGGAACTAGGAAGCACTCTAATTCCTCGCGGCTCATGAAAGTGACTCGCCTACGACGAGTACTGTACGTCAACAATGTCACCGGGACCAAGCATACCGTCGTGCTAAGTTTGGATAAAATGTGAAATTTTCAAACATTTTCAAGCTTTTTTATTTGTTTATTTTTTTGTGTTTGAATGTCACAGACAATCAGCTATATCAGACAACCCCCGGGCCCTATTAGTCCTTTCTATTGACGTTCCACTGTACATTGATATACATATTATTCGCAGAGCAGAGAGAATATACAGTATGTCTGTAATTATTGTTGTATGCTGTTTGTATGTGTTGCTGCTTTGTTAAAGTAGCAGTTAGTGAATGTTTAGAATTACCGTAACGGCTATGCTAACTTCCGTTAGCCCAACTACGGCTTTTTGCATTTTATGTTAGCATTAAGCTCGTGGACTTTCATTAGAGGGAATTATATGGTTTGGGTGAAGATTTTCGGTATTTAAATACACAATGTTTGATTCTCTTGTTTTATGTGTCAGTTTCACAGTAAGCTTCAACTGGGAGTGAGAAATACACAAGCAAGCGCACTTTGCCTTCATGTGTCATACACCTTGTTTCACCCCAGTTAACAGGCAGACATAAAAAAAAGTTTCATCACCATCCAAAGTAAACAGCAGGATTCAAACATTAAAGCCACACTGCTACTCCACATTACGTTCAATTTGTGTGTCCAGAACTTTTTTGTTGTTGCTGCTGTTGCATGAATTCCTCCTTCTCTCTGGGGTGTATTTAATTCTTTGACGACATACAAACTCCTGCGCGTAATCTGAGCCGTGATCTGTTCAAACATGAAGCACATAAACACTTCCTTATAGGCCGGAGATGAAAGCGCATATGACTAACTCCTGGAGACTAATAAGGAGCATCTGAGGGAGCTTGTTGTGTATGTGTGTATGCATGTCCGTGTGTGTGTGTGTGTGTGTGCGTGTGCGTGAGCGTGATACAATTTGTTCACCTGAGCAAATAAACGGTGAGTGTGTGGAACGGTGATGGTTTAGAAAGAAGGCTTTGACTGAGATACAGTATACAGTATACAGCCTAGGAAGAAAAAAAAAAGTTCGAAAGGAGACTTTTTTTTTTTTTTTTTTTTTGCCGAGGTCACAGGAAGGGTAGGAAATGCGAGAGTTTGGTGAGGTGAATGTGACGATTTCAAGCTACATTGCCACAAAGTATACAGTATGTTTGATGCAGCCGTGTCCTGTCAAAAAAAAAAAAAAAAAAGGACACTGAGGTCTTATTTTACGCTGGCTACAACATTAGTCAGGGATTGCTGCACACTCAATGGCGGAGAACCATGAGAAATGTATATTTATTTGTGCAGAAATAGCAGAAAAGCATGTGAATGTCCCAGACAATGCATGAAAAAAAACACAAATTTCATTGGACACTTTCCCAGCAACCAAAAACAGATTTCTATAGAAAAGCACTCTTTTAGCTTCACAAGAAAATACTCACTGGGCAGAATATTAGGTACACCTGCAGAGCTGTATCAGATATTCTTCCTATACATTCGTTTTCTGAAACGGTCTTACATTTGTCTTACCTCATGTTTAACATTTCTTATTCAATAATTAATATTTTTATCTTATTTTGTAAATGGGCCAGTTTGACCCCGCCTGGTGGGAATTGGTGGGTGGTTGCAAAATTAAAACCATTAAAATATTTGTAACAAAAAGAAAATGGCAAAAGGTCATATTTTTATGATAGAATATCAATCTGACCCACACCACAGCAGGAGTGGTATGCCATGTATGAGGGATGGCAGGACCAAAAATAATGTAAACATTTAATAAAAAGAAAATGACTAAGGCCATTAGATGTTTTATCCTAACACACATTTACAAAAAAAAAAAAAAAAGCTATCATAAGGTCAATTTTACCTACAACATAAGGCAGCATTAATATATTGCACCATGTATGAGAGTTAGGGTGGAGGGCATTTTCAAAATTCTAACTATATAAATATATATATATATATATATATATATATATATATATATATATATATGCAAATTAAGGTCAGCATTTGTTTTTACTAAAAATTGTGTTTTTTAAATGGTCAAACCCACCCTCCCCCCCCACCAAAAAAAAAAGAGGGTGTGATGGGTATTGGTAAGTCAAAAAGAATATGAAAACAATCAAACAATAACTAATGGCCAGTAGATTGTATTTTTTTTAAGCAATTTGTTTCCAACCACAATAAACATATTGTTAAAGTAAACAATCCCAAGTTCTTTTTTGTAAAAGGAACTTTTGGAGTCAAGCTGAAAATTAACCACTCAGATTGAAGACAATGTATCAGTTTAATGGGTGTATGCACTCAACAAAAACAAGAAAAAAAAAACATGCCAAATCGCGTGAGAGTAACCTATTCAACAATCCAAACATACATTATGACATTTAAAGTCACTTATTAGGCAACAGTAGGTAGGTAGTGTGTTCTTTCAGTTATACAGTGAACCTTCACAGAAGGCGACTCCATCACGTGGCGCCGGCGAAAAATAAGCTTCTAACGGCAAAGTGGAACCAAGGTGGCTTGACAGTGCAGGCATACAGTACCGTTTTTTAGTAGATTTAAAAAAACACATTGAACAAAATGCACTGACACAGAATGAAAGCTGATAAGACATATTTTTCTTGTAAAGTAGAAACAGACCAGTGAAACCTACAGAAGCTTCTCAACTAAATTATTATTATTCATATATAAATACCATTATAAAGTGCGCAAACACCAACAACATAACACCACATGGAACTGATATAGTTCTTATTTGTCAAAAAAAAAAAAAAAAAAGGTACCTACAGTATATGCTGTCGGGGACAATGTTACAAAAGACATGAGCTGAATCATGTTGCAGCTGTCATGGAGGAACACGGAACACGGAACACGTGCTTACGCCTTAAGTGAGGTTGAACACCAGCAGAACGATGTGCAGTCTACATTCAAAGCAATGCTGACACACCAAGTGAGGCTCACATACACGTTAACGCATGTTCAATCCAGCTAGATAATGATTTTAATCAGGGATGTTTGGGTAGATTACAGTCAAAAGTGTGTTTATCTTATGAATCCCAACTAAACCAAATGGTTTTAACCTTTTGCATGTCAAACAGACAAAAGATAGATAGCACACGGCGCTACGAGCCACACTTTCACTGATTTCGACGGTGGTGACATGACGCTCGTGCCAGGGGGGGTCAGGAGGCTTGGTCCGGAGTGGCCACACCACAGCTGCGAGCCATCGTGCCACACTGGCGCCCTGACAAGGAAACATTTGTCACATACAATCACCATGACAATTCCCATTGTATGTACAGTATGCTTTGGAAAAGTGTAGTGCTGTTTATAAATGTATTGCTGTCCGTTTGTTTTTTTGGTGTTTTCATTTTTGTTCTGAAAAAACAAATACTATACAATGCTGCTGACTATTCTCTCGCTGCTGTTCATTCACTTGTACAGTAACAGCACAGAATTGACGTACTGACGTCCAGTTATCTGTCTAATCTTGCGTCATGCTTCCCTCTAGTGGTTAGCCTACGAACATTTCTCTGAGGAGTTTGCATACAAATAATTCAGACTTGGCATAGCGGTTAGCACGTGCGCCCGACAGTGAAGTGATACAGGGTCCGAATCTTGAATGGCGAACGATATTACCTCAACTGTCTGTTGAGGGCACACATGATGACCGGCGAGATCGGCACATGGTTTTCTGTGAAGAGAGACCAAAAAAAAGGCTCCTTCTTGTATCAGATATCAATACACTGTTAACTTTACAACATACGTTCGTCCCAATTGAGTTCTTTGGGGTTGTGTTCGATCGCACATAAACCATCCAATGAAGTTACGCTATGATTCTAGTTGACTGCAGCATTAGGACTGTGTACGCTACCTTGGTATTAAGTTTGTGATGAAGACTAGCGTCAGACAGCCAAGCATGTCTCAGTGCCTCGGACGCTCCCATCCTCCAACTGAAGGAAGATTGTTTTACAAATCAATCGTTGTTCAGGAGGAGAAATAAATGCCGCACAATGTGATGGGGTACCTTTTATTGACAACCAGGAGTCTGGTGATGAAGTCTTTGGCCTCTTCAGACGTGTCCACAAACTCTTGCTCTTCGAAGTTCCACTGGCAGGCCAAGATGTTGTTGAGCGTCTCGTTGTCGTCGTCGCCCAGGAAAGGACAGAGGCCGCTCAGACTGAGCGGGGAAAGAGAGACATGCGTGCGTGTTTATGTTATTCTGACGTAGCATTACATCTGTCAGCTTACATTGGGAGGGGCGGCTATGGCTAAATTAGCCAATGGTGTTACAAGTCTCCAATGAAAACAATGATTTGATGATGATTTTTGAAGTCACGAGAAACAATTGGAAAAGTCACTTCTAGAAACAGAACCGCCCAGCCCCAAAACTGAGTGATTTCCACCAGGGTGTGACAAGTGGGAATTAAGGTGTACTAGGATTCTTTTTCCTTTCCTTGTTTGGACCACAGAACATCAGAGACCTTTTAATACTCTTAAATTGTGTGTGTGCGTGTGCGGGGTTCCTTTTATGTGTGGCCTACTTACAGCATGTAGGTGATGACGCCAAGGCTCCACATGTCTGTATTAAATGACACAAAGTCGTAGTTGATCACTTCAGGGGCCAGAAACTCCGGAGTACCGAAATTGACGCGTAGCTTCTCCCTGGGTTTGTATCTATTGGGGCAGAGAATCCTACCATTCAACTTAAAAGAAAAGGTGCACGACCAACATTACACAAGCAGAAGGTGAACACTTACATTCTAGCCAGGCCAAAGTCGATGATCTTGATTTTATTAGTGACTCTGCTTACGCAAAGGATGTTTTCCGGCTGCAGTTTAAAATCCACCACAGAGTTGAATGTCATAAATACCGGAAGAAAGATTTGGGGGAGTATTCACGTTACCTTTAAGTCCAAATGGAGGATGTACATTTTGTGCATGTGCTGCAGGCCCTCACAGATCTGCCTGATGAACACCACGGCGTCCAGCTCCATTAACGTGTAGTTTTCGTCGATGATCCTGTCAAACAGCTCGCCCCCTCCGACACTGGCGAAACCAAACGGTGCGTAAAGCATCTCAGCATCAAAGGAATAAACTTGTAGGCAAAATCAGGGAAGTACGAATTAACTCAACCCTGGATAATTACAAGACTTTTTTTTTTTTTTTTACATCAGCAGCTAAAAACCTTCCTCCAAAATCCACTTGTTTCATGGATCAGTAGTGAGACCTGTTGGAGGCATGTCCGCTGATGTGTCATCCATCAATCTATCTATCACCCATCTATCAATAAATCTATCATCCATCCATCCACCCATCAATCATCCATCTATCCGTCCATCCATCTATCCAGCTTTCCATCTCCAGTATCTAGTAACAGTCCATAATCTATTTTCTATTGCTTCTTTCTGTTTTGTCTGATCATGATGCATGTCAGGTACATTTTGAACACCCACTTGAGTTACCAAATGTGATGCCCGCAAAGTTCTGGAGAGCAGCACCAAAAACCAGAGGATTAAAGCTAATCTGTATTATCTTCAATGGAGAATATCTTAGCGAAAAGTAATGGCGGCGTACTATTCAAGCACGAGGATGATGTCATTCCTGGACTCGTAAGCGGCGTACAGTTGGATCAGGTTGGCGTGGTCCAGATTGTTCATGACCTGGATCTCGTTCTTCACCGCCTCCTGGTAACGAAACAAGACAGGCGTCAGGAAGAAGCGGGACAACGTCAGCTGTTCTCAGCTACGGTGATGCCGCACAATGCATCATCATCCTCGTCATCGTCACAGGTCAAATATTTCGCACCTCGATGATTAAGATCCCTCCGGTGTCTCCTGTTATACCAGTGTGTGCTAAAAAATGTAAATGAGCCTTTCGCTTTTTATATTGCGCACTCGAGTAGACGTCTGCGTATCAAGTAGGACTCATCCATCATGGCGGTGATGCGAATGAGGGGCCGGGGGGGTATACCTTTTCTTTCTGGGACCTGGCCTTGATGACCTTGGCCGCCAACGTCAGACCAGATGAGTTTTCAACACATTTGTGCACTTGGCCAAAACGACCCCTTCGGAGAAAGAGAAGACAGAAGCAAATCACATCTATGCAGCCGCCTCCATTTCGCTCACCGGGCAACGACATCTGGATCGGTTTCTCGCGTGGTGCTTCAAAGAAATGATCTGCGTGCAAACAAACAAGTCTAATCTGTTTTTTTTTCATTACATCGGCGCTCGCTGGTGCCTCTGCTTTGAAGATGCGGATTAACACTTGGTGATTAGCAAGCAGCTGGCACCAGAGATACAGTTTCACATACCGCTCAGTCCGGCAGTAAAAATAGACGCCAAGACTCTGGAGTTATGAAGCAGATAAGGCGGGGGGGGGGTGCAGGTTATACAAGGCCTCGTCAGTCACAGACAGGGGATGTAGGAACCCCTACACTGACCAATAAACATGCCATCGTCCTTCTTTTTGTTTTCAATTCATAAAGGACTTGAAGAGCGTCTCTCACCCGCCTAGGACCTCCTGCCAGTTGATGGTGTAGAAGTTGCTGATCTGGTTGGGCTTGGCAGACACGACGCGGTGATCGAACGGCGCTGCCGGCGGTGGAGTCGTGTCTAAAGTAGGGTGAAGACAGAATCCGTGCTCAGAAGTCAGGCCACCACATTCCGTCTCCATCGATTGCCATTGTGCATTAGCTTAGCATTTTTGTATTTTTGTTTGCCCTGGTTCCCTGCTCATTTCAGGAATCAGTTAAAAACAAATAATATCAGTCACTTACAAACTCAATGGTCAGTGTCCTCCATACTTGTGATGTGATCATCGCTGTCATTTTATTGTACCCCAGCCTCGCAAAAAATGAAACTTGGAACCGATAACATCTACTTATAGTAAGACTGGATTATGAATAAGGTGCTTTTCTGGGGTCAGCGTGAGGCTGCAGAGGTGCGCCCACGATGCGTGTGAGCGAGAGTGCACGACAAATAATTGCCACTTACCGATCAAGTATTGTTTTACATCCCCGGGTTCTTGTTGTTCCTTAGTCTCGGCTTTGATTTTCTTCCTCTCTTGCGCCAACCTCTCTCTCAGGTCAAACTGGAACTCAACCCCATCCGCCCGGAAGACGGCCCAGTCCTCCTCCTCCTCCTCCTCCTCCTCCTGCTCCTGCTCCTGCTCCTGCTCCGGCTCGTCCTCCTTATTCTGCTCCTTATTCTCCTCCTGCTCCTGGTGCTCTTCCTCCTCAACCTCCAGGACGTTGGTGTATTCTTCCACCCCCACAACTTCTTCGGTCTCAAAGGAGCCGGTGGCGACGCAGAGCTCCGTCGTAGGGTCCGTCTCGGTTTTGGAAGGTGGGCAAGTGGCCTCACAGTCGTCACTAAGGGAACAGCATCAATGTTTTTCGGATATACAGTACATGAAGTTATGGATACATACTGTATGACAGAAGGACTAAATTAGAGATAATTTTCTGTGCTTTATAAATTCAATGTATTATTATATGTATTATTATTATATAAATACTAATATCATATATTTTTTGCATTATACATTTCTAAAATAATTTCAAATCTTATAATTAAACTGATTATATTTTCTGTTTAATGTTGTTGTATTTACTTTTTTTTTTATCAATTATTGCTTTGCTTTATTTTAAATTTACAGTTACAGTTTATAAGTGCTGAAATATCGTGTTAATATTGTGGTAATACTAAAATAAATTTACAGTGAACCGCCACTGCGGCAGAAATCTTCCAGACCCACCACCAATAGGTAAAATAATCTACTTATAAAACAAATAAAATAAATAATACATGAAATAACTTTAAAAGAAAATACTGTCATAATCGTAACATACTGTGTTACATATTGCTACAGTATTGCATCACCTATTATATTGTATAAAACATTTTTAAAAAATCTCCAAATGCAGCCAACAATGTGGCTAGAATTGCAAATCAGTATCGATAATAATGACTAGTAAAGATTCATTAAAGAACTGTAGAGAGAGAGCGATGTCCCTGAAAATTAATAGGGGTTTGGCATTATCACTTTAATCACGTCTTAAAACACATCTCTTCCTTATGACCTCCGACACCCACTGACTCATTTACAGTATCAATGAATTTCCATGACTTTTATTCCCATTGATTGTATTGCTCATTTGACAATATGTTCGACATTTGTCTTGAATTTGATTTGTCCACCCACCGTTGTGTTTTATGTGAACCTCTCTATCGACGGTGTTCCGTATTTATTGCCGTGGAGCCCTTTGGTGCACTGCGCTTGCTTTGAAAGTGCTTCGCAAATACTGAAGCCACTATACCTTGCATCTGTTTGTTCGTTTTGATTGTCCGACTCGGAGGATTCTTCTTCCACCTCTATCTCCACCTCTTCTTCCTCCTCCTCATATTCCTCTTCGACCTCCTCCTCAACTACTTCCCGCACATGAAGCACCTCCTCGGTAACGTCCACATCTTCGTCAGCCACCTTTTCCTCATCGCCTTCAGCGCCAAGCCCCTCCTCTTGGGAGCTTCGGGAATCTTCCCGCAGGCCGCTGTCAGAGTCGGGGTCGGGAACGTCGGCTTCCGGATTCAAAAACACGGCGCTAAGCTGCTGAGCTGACTTCTCTGCATTCTCCCTGTTGAGTTTCTGCACCTCTTCTCGAAGCAGCTCCTGCTTCTTCAATGAGATAGCTACGAAAAGTTCCAAGGAGAATAAGTATTACATTGAGCGTCCCGTATAAGAACGCAGAAGCTCAAGGAAAAATAAAGAAAAATATATCTTTTTTTTTAATGACAAGATGATAACTTCAGCCTCTAGATTTTGAATTCTTACAGGCAGGGGTGACGTAACAGGGCCCCAAATCCCTGGCAACACCGCTGCCTACAGGAGTAATTTCCTAAAATATATTCAAATGTATTCAATTATAAATGTATTGTTTGATTTGGAATGTGCCTTAAATAAGGTAAAAAAAAATTTTTTTAAAATAGCATGCAATTTAAGCGCGCACGTGGGAAAATGGCAGGTTCAGTTCAACATATAACCAAAAATCAGAAATATATTTAGATTCTATTCTAGGGATTTAAAATCCGTAATCAAGCCATCTCAACAGGTGAAATACAATTATCCAAGGAATAATAATAGATTGATATTTGACATTTAGATTTTAGGTATCAAGTGGTACGAACGACTCCTATTACTATGTAATTACCTGGTGTGTCTGGGGGCTTCATCGTCTTTTGGGCTGTGGGCGTCAAACAGGTCTTCTCTGCACCATCTTTACTGTGGTCCTGGAACTGTGAAGTAAAAGTCATTCAAAATCACAGACGCTCTCAAAAGTACAGCAGAACACATTTCATTTCATCCGCAAAATTCCACTGATTTTACTACTAACGTTACAGTGTAAAAATAAGGAACGAGAAAAGTGCAAATTTATAAATAATACAGAGGCACAGCTCTTAATGAGCGTCAGTAGACCTACGAGGCTTCCACATTTGCGAGCGGCGAGGAAATGCTTTGGTCCGTGGAACTTTGTCCTGTGAGATGACGGTAGCGTAGCTGGCTCGCAAACAGCGGCTATCTCTGCATTCCCCTTTTGGGCTTTGTTAGAGGTAGTTTTCTAGTAAAAAGACAAGATGGTAGCGCTTAGTAGGGTTACGACGATACACGATCGCATCGCGTCGCATACGAATAAAGGCAGATGAGTGGCACAACACACACAAAGCAGGACAAACGAGTCAGAATTTCAATAAGAACAGAAATTGCTTGAAGTTCGGACGATCAACCAGCGTAGATAAAAACTTCCTTTCCTACGGTGACGATATAACAGAAATTTGCAAGTTGGAACTTTCAGTAAATATGTGTATGACAATTACTTCCAGGCTAGACTAATAATAATAAATAATAAAACACTTTGAGGAAAAACAATAAGCACTGCAATAACTGAGTGCGCCTTCTCTGAGACCGTGACAAACCGAAGACTTTTAGAGAAGCATTGTGTGTTTGGAGTGCAGTAAGTATTGCTTGATTTTCTGGGGTAAATTATCATGACCCTGCTGACGGTAGTACTCAACTTGCTTCCAGGGCTCCAGGAACCTGGCCTGATCCCAGTAGCTTGAAACATATCTGACTGGGACGTTTTAGTTTCAGGAACTACACGTACCAAGAGCAAAAAGTTCCTGAAACTTTAGGATGACTACTCAGTGCTATTAGCTGATGGCACGACTGGATTTGGATTTTTCTTGCCTTTAACCGTCTAATTCTGGTGGGAAAATAGAACATTTGGCAATCAAATATTTGGACCCAGTTAACTACATTTGGGGGCAGCAGTACAGTCCCTGTACTTGCGTGGGTTTTCGACAGGTAGTTTAGCTTCCTCCCACAATTCAAAAACACGCATTTTAGGATCATGAAGACAATTGTCCATAGGTGTGAATGTAAATGCGTATGCTCGTTTGTTGGGATGTGCCGTGTGATTGCCTGGCATGATTGTACCCCGCCTGTGGCCCAAAGTCAGCTGGGATAAGTTCCAGCTCTTCCGCGACCGTCACGAGTACAAGCACTATAGAAAATGGACAATTACGTTTTGTTATTTCAAAGGGTTTACGTTGGTCTGATCCAGTTCAACTCCTGTGTCAAATTACATTTCTATAATGTATAGCAGTTAACATTTCTTTATCGCAGGGTCAACGCTTGACGCCAACAAATATTTTGGACACGTATGAATGGTTGAATCTTCCCGTAGTGAATGACAACACCAGGTAAACCTGATGACGTTAGAGACAAGACAATGGAAACGCATGGAGGATTATTGTTGCAAACAAATAAGCAACAATTCCCTTTGTTTTCAAGTTCCACTCACGCACGCGCTGATCGCTACGACAGCATGCCTGTGATTATTCGAGGCAGACGGATCGGCGGCAGAAGGCCAGTGAATTTATAGCTTATCGCTCGTTGCACTCAGTCACAGAATGCAACACGTCGGAGTCCAACCTTGAATGGAAAATATTACAAGTGACCGTAGGCTTCGGTCCAAACGCCACAGCTGAGGAAACTCACTAAACACCGGGCGCTCAGGTTAACATGGAAAAAACTGTCTTGAACCCACTGTGGGGGTCTCACATTTGCTGGCGTGAGGTAAACAGCACACGGGGGATATTTCCGGTGCCGTGTCTCCCCGGTGACAGCGACACTTGCTGCAGATCAAATCACTGATTGAGAGAAGCGAGGAGAAACAAATTCCTCGACAGAAATTTCGGAACGTCACACCTGTAGTGGTAGACAAGGACGGAATCTAAGAGGTCTGACGACAAGAGAAATTCCCTGAAGCGTGTGTCAAGTCCTTTTGCTCGTAACCCTGGATTCATTATGTGCATTCAATTAGCATGAGGTTGATGTTATGTTCATTCTTCATGACACTGCGTTGCACGGTGACATAAAACATGTTTTAAGTAGGTGACAACCTTATCGTTGATGCTCGTTTCTTGGTTACACAAGTCATGATAGGCATGCACTGATAATACATTTCAGAGTGCCAATGAATGCCACCACTCCTGATGCCAAAAAAACACTTAGAGACCTTCCGATGAGGTTGATAATTGGCAGCAACTGAAGGGAAAAGAGCAGGCTTTTAAGGGAACTTGATTATGTGCATTGGCCTAAAATCTAGTTTGTGGCGAGGTGGGGCATGAGACGAGGAAAATCTCTTGCATATAAACTATTCACTTGTTTTGAATCATAGGAATTCCTGGATCGCTTGCAAATGCTTTTGAACTCCTTAACCAATTTGTAGATGTAAGGGACGCCTACAAACGCGACAGGGGAACAAAATCACCATGTGTGTTCTGACTGCTGTGCGGCGTACTCGAGATGCCCAACACAGCAAACCACACATAACGATATCTCCATTGACAATCGCAAGTCTCCTCCCCACAACCTGATTTCTGTTGTAGTACAAACAAAAACTGAGCCGTGAGAGGCAGTATGATGCAACGATGCATGGTGATCGGAACTATTGAACAGGTTAAACATTTACGATTATCTGACCAGTTTGGGGAAGAAAAGTCAACGCACCACAAGATAATCGCTCAGGATAATATTTTAGAGACATCTTCATAATTGGGCTTTTGATTCCTTTTATTGCAGTCGGAATGTGTGTGTCCCACTTACGTAAGAGTCACGATACTCTGGCAAATCCTTGACGTCATTGCCGAAGCATTGCATCTGTCCACTGACTAATCCTTCTCATGGCAGATGTCCAATATTTTAAAAATGTTGTTGTTGTTCGGACTTCCCGAAACCATCTTAAGTGTGCCACACTTTTTGTTCTTTGCTGGAATTTGCATTGATTTGATTGTGTGAAAATGGCAACATCTGAGTGTGGTTCAATGTGGACGGGGGTCCTCGGTGTATGGCCAGAGTTCAGTTCTTAAATTTCCTGATATCACCCAAAGGTTGTCCGTAGGAACACACATATCAATAACCTTTGTAAATGCATTAGTAAAGTCAGAATTATACAACGGAATTTTTCCCAAAGAAGAAATATGAACCAAAGAAAAGAGCTCAGAATGCGCCAATCCAAATTATGTGCAGTGGCCTCGGCAAAGATTCGCACTCTACTGAATGCCATCGAAGTTCATTGCGCGATGACGAAGTATGCAAAGTACTTTGGCACTCTTATCAGATGCATTTTTACAACGCGGAAGTTTGAAACAGTGAGCAACACCCACTGTTACCAAAATTAGAGATTGCAGCGCTTTATCAAGGAACAACTGAGACACAATGACTGTCAAAAGTGTGCCAAAGGGAGAACAAGAGCATTTCTGACTCATCACACTCCACTGACACCAGACTCCCAATGTGTCCAAGGGATTTGAGCCCTTTAAGACCACAAACTACTGTGCCCCTTATCCAAAAACAGAATTTCTAAAGAGGCCACTCGCGTTTCACCACTGGCACCAAGCCGTCACACGTGCCCGGCTTGGAGTCGCGCTGGCTCGTCTCACGCCAGTCGGGCCAAGCCATGCTAAGGGTGTGCACATGCATATAAGCCCTGCGAATGTATCTCACAAGCCAGGTCGCGTGTAAAATAGTGTTGCTGCTGTGATCCATTTCACATCTTAGCAAAATCACCCAAAGATGTCAGAAGTAATGGTAAGACTGGAATGGTGAGCAACATTTGAGACTGTGTTGTTTCAGTATTCCTCACCTTCTCCGGCTTTTTAATTGTGTCTGATGATTTCCTCTTTGGGACTTGCTTTCCTTTGTTACCCTTGCTCGCGGTAGGACCTTTGAACATGAGCTCCATAACTCTGGAGCTCTTGACCGTCTCCCCGATGAAGCTGATCACCTGCTGCATGCTGAGGACCAGTTTCTCCATTCCCTCCAACTTCTGAGCGTGAATCTCTGAGCGCTGGTGGACCGCCGACATGATGGTGCTCATTTCCTGGTATATCTCCTTGACGTCTTGTCCCTGCGACTGACCGTTCTCCTTTTCATCCTTTTCAATACCACTGGACTTGGCATCCAAACGAAAAAGGACCTTCTCTTGAAGGTTGATAAGCTTGTCCATCTTGCCACTCAATGAATCAATCCGATTTTGGATGAGGTCAAAACTGCTGTGGTCGCCCACCCGCTGGCCTAGCACCATTGTCTTCATAGACGAACTCATGGCTCTTCCAGTGAAAAATCACGTCAAGACACCAACTCTAGACAATAGCGAGAAGGGTAACGTCCGTGAAACAGACGGAAAGACTTTTGTTACAATCGGAGCCAGCTCTACCCTTCAGTGCTCCCGTCAAGTGTGCGTTGTCAATTAATACTCCGGTAAAAAAGGTTTAAGGATGAAAAATGATCAGTCACAAGTAATCACGACTGCGGAAGATCAGTAAAGAACCTAAAAATAACTTGCAGTAAACCATCCAGTAAACCTAGAGGTCTCTCGTGCAATATTCCTGGTGCCTGCTCCTGTCCACACTATTGGGTTTGCAGTGAGCCAGCGGACCTAAATGTAAATGGTCAGATTGCGTCAGCATGGGTCAAGTGTTTGGGGAGGGGGCTTGGCACTGCTCGAGCTATGAGACATTTGAGAGCGTTTAAGTGCTAAGCCCACCAGCATCACTCGCCGGCCCAGTGTCAAAATGGTCACTGCACACACTACTTGAGTGGCACAGGGGGGATGCTAAAGCTTGCTCGCTAATGAAAGGGCAGAGACAACAAGTGAGGATTAGATAGCCCTGTTTCTAACCACTGAATACAAACGCCAGAGCATATTAAATGCAAGTTGTCCAGCACTTTTGTCACACTAGGAACCTATTGTATTCAGTGTTACAAGGTAGTTTTATTTACGGAATATATATATGTTGAAGATCATCAAACAAATGTAAATATCAGGCAAAGATTTGTAATTAGTTGTCATGCTATCAACGTAACAAGAAAGCTACCATGACATTAACTTCTTAGTTTTGTAGAAACTTAGCTCGCCAGTTAGCATGTTAGTTATACCAGAAACCTAGCTCACTAGTTAGCATGATACTAAGGTTGTTCATTAGTTATACTGGCAACTTTATTAGTTAGCCATTTAGCTTTTTAATATGTTAGTTGTCATTTACTCATTAAATGAGTTAGTTAGCATGTCAACAACCTATTAGTAAGTTTATTAGTCTAGCAAATGAGTTAGCACGTTAGCAAGTTAGCTTGTTATATCATCGTAACAGCAACTTCACTAGCTAGTAGGGTAACAAGTTTGTTAGTGATCATATTAGCAATGGCGTTACTTAGCAAGTGAGTTTGTTAGTATTGTATAATTACTAGTTAGTTATGGAAATTGAGCGTCTTAGTTATCATGCCAGCAGATTAGTTGGCATCTTAGCTAGTCAGTTAGTTCAATGGTACAATCCACTCCAGAATCAATCAGAATCTGTCCTGTTTGAAACAGAATTTAACTGGTCTAAGAGTCTAACAATTGCATCATCTGCCACTAAAACAGTAACACGAGCAGGAATTGTTTGCTAACACCGATATTGTGAAGTCAAGTATGTTAAGTGGAGAAAAAAAACAGATATTAATAAACAAAAATATCAACTTGAAGAGGGATGAGCGCCACCTACAGTCTAGCAGCAGGCATCCATACATGGGCCTACTGTACGGTTTCCTTCATACACATGTTTACAACTAAGGACGATGCAAGTAGTCAGATTTATTCCGTTCTTCAAGTTACCTTGAGTAAACAGTGTATATAATTACTCCATGTTCCAAACGAAGAGCCATGTTGCAATTCCAACACTATCGGGAGGAATGTCTAAAGGGGCCCTTGATTCCATCCATCTTTAGGGGACATACAGTACAGTTAAGATGATTGGCCTGGCTGCTGAAAAAAGAGATGGCTGACACGAATGATTAATCATCAGCCAGCTCACTGACAGACACGTCCACTGATAACCAGCATGGAAGAGCTAATTTTAACTGTACACTCGCAATATGAATGTAATCCACATTCCCTCTCAAACACAATGTATGCCGGTGTATCCAAACAGACTCAGCACACAAGGTAGAAACTGATATTAACGTCATGAAGAAAAAACTCGCCGACATTCTGCAGACGCCATAGTCGAGGTGACTCAAATCATCGGACATTCTAAATCCCAGTGGAGCACAGCGGCAACGTGGCCGCGATGACACTTGACAATGTCGGAGGCGCGCACTGCAAACTGAGCCAGAGTGACCTCGGCCAAATTTGCCACACTGCTGTCGTCCAAGCCAAGAACGGAGCTCACGGTGCAGCGAGCCATGACCGAGGGCTTTGCAGACCCAGCAGTATGACACTTGACTCTTATTAAATGAATGACAAAGGTAGCCTATGCTTATTTGAAAAAGCGTCAGGAAAGAACACGCACTTCTGACGCGACGGAAACAGATGGGAGAGAAAGCTGAGATCCGTCACGCCGGCCGGGACGTTGACGCTCACACCTGGCCTGGGTTGCCAATAGATGACAGACGGCGAGGTCATTTGCTGCATGTCGGGTCAATTGAAGAGACATGGAACTTGTGTTGTGCATGGAACAAGCTGGAGTCCCTTACATGTATGAAATGATGATAAAGTGTATCTATTGAAAAGAAATCTGCCTTTGCAATATCGACTCAGAGGCTATCCTTCTTGATAAAGTTTAGTAAGTATTACCAACCGTTGTGCTGCGGTACCAGTGTTGCCAGTTACCTTGAAAAAGTAACTTAGTATCTTTACTGATTACTTGATTTGAAAATAACTAAACTAGATTACAAGTAATTTTTTCAGTTACTTTCAGGAGCTGCCAAGTGCCAGGAATATTACTTATCCACAGTACAAAAAGAGCATTACCATTACTTGGTAATATACACCAAACAGGTTACAGAATGACGTCATCAACATGAACCAATAACTGAAATATTAGTGTACAACCCCAATTCCAATGAAGTTGGGATGTTGTGTTAAACAGAAATAAAAACAGAATACAATGATTTGCAAATCATGTTCAACCTATATTTAATTGAATGCACTACAAAGACAAGATATTTAATGTTCAAACTGATAGAAAATGATTGTTTTTAGCCAATAATCATTAACTTAATATGTCCATAATATCATCAAAAGGTTCGGAGAATCTGGAGAAATCACTGCATGTAAGCGGAAAGGCTGAAAACCAACATTGAATGCCCGTGACCTTCGATCCCTCAGGCGGCACCACATGGGCTCAGGAACACTTCAGAAAACCAATGTCAGTAAATAGTTTGGCGCTACAGCCGTAAGTGCAACTTCAAACTCTACTATGCAAAGCAAAAGCCATTTATCAACAACACCCAGAAACACCGCTTGCTTCTCTGGGCCCGAGCTCATCTAAGATGGACTGATGCAAAGTGGAAAAGTGTTCTGTGGTTCGACGAGTCCACATTTCAAATTGTGGACGTCGTGTCCTCCGGGCCAAAAAGGAAAAGAACCATCCAGACTGCTATGGACGCAAAGTTCAAAAGCCAGCATCTGTGATGGTATGGGGCTGTGTTAGTGCCAATGGCATGGGTAACTTACACATCTGTGAAGGCACCATTAACGCTGAAAGGTATATACAGGTTTTGGAGAAACATATGCTGCCATCCAAGCAACGTCTTTTTCATGGAAGCCACTACTTTTTTTCAGCAAGACAATGCCAAACCACACTGTGCACGTGTTACAACAGCATGGTGTCGTAGTAAAAGAGTGTGGGTACTAGACTTGGCCTGCCTGCAGTCCAGACCTGTCTCCCATTGAAAATGTGTGGCGCAATATGAAGCGTAAAATACGACAACAGAGACGCCGGCCTGTTGAACAGCTGAAGCTTTACATCAAGCAAGAATGGGAAATAATTCCACCTACAAAGCTTCAACAATTAGTGTCCTCAGTTCCCAAACGTTTATTGAATATTGTTCAAAGAAAAGGTGTAACACAGTGGAAAACATGACCCTGTGTCAGCTTTTTTGGAACGTGTTGCAGACATCAAATTCTAAGTTAATGATTATTTGCTAAAAACAATCAATTTGATCAGTTTGAACATTAAAGATCTTGTCTTTGTAGTGTATTATATTAAATATAGGTACTCTGTTTTTATTTATGTTTAACACAACGTCCCAACTTCATTGGAATTGGGTTGTTGTTGAAGCCACAAACTGTCCAATTCCACTTAATTGGTCCAAATATTATCTACTAAAAACAATGCATCTTTGCCCATCTATCTGTGGCAGTGACATATAGTGACATGCATAACAATTAAATGCTGTTCCACTACATGGTAAAACTAACCTATATATTCACCTTTTGCCATTCATACAACAGAATAGCTTGGTGATCAACAAAACTGGGCCATATTTCATACTGAATGAGTAGATTTTTAAGTAAACTGAGACAGGGTTAACAATGTGTATTGGATTTTAAAATATTACTTGAATGGAGTTATAAAAAAAAAATCTAATTAACTTAGTCACAAGGTGCGTTATCCAGTTATCCAATATAAACGCCGCCCTCAACTAAACACCTCCCTTTTGCCCATCAGGAAGAAAGAGTAGTAACTGTAATTATCTGTTCACACACTCTTATTGTTCAGTTAAATATTGAGCGGTTGACGAGGGATTAGCCAATCTAACTGTACAGTTTTTAGGATTGCGCTTCGAATCTCGGTTGAAGCCGTCCTTTGTGGAGCTTGCATGTTCTCCCTGTGCTTGTGTGTCTGGGTTTTTTTCTTTGTTTTTTATTTTTGCGGGTACTCCGGATTTCTCCATATTCCAAAAGCAATGCATGACTTGAAATTGTCCGTAGGTGTGGATGTGAATATAAATGGTTGTCTCTATGCGCCCTGCGATTGGCTGGTGACCAGTTCAGGCTGTACCAAAGTCAGCTGGGATAGGCTCCAGTTTAGCGTGACCCTGATGAAAACAAATGCTGTAAAAAAAAAAATAATAATTTAAATGGATGAATGGATGCCGAGCGCATTTGAACTCTGTTGCTAACCAAAACATCAGCACTGAATCACATAAGCAGTCTTTTTGTGTGTATGGAGTGTTACTGCGTGTTATTTGAAAGTTTCTTAAACTTATGGTCGCCTATTCTGCGCGTGTGCTTCATGATTTACTGTATCTGTAATTATATTTTTGCTTTTGTTTTAAACTCCACTTTGACATGCATTGTAATGGACCCACTAATAACTTTTGGATTGTGTCAAATGTTTGCACAAAATGCCCCTCAGCGGTTGTTTAAATATGCCCCCAGTCACTATTTGTAGCGATGGGCTAAGAACGTTAGTTTTTGACTTAACATTGTCGCAGAGGTATTCATTGAACCAAGTTAATTTTTGTGGTTGTACAGCAGTCTGCAGTGGTGAAAAATATTTTGGATATTTGAGTTACTTCTTTTAGCCATAAAGAGAGGGGGGTGCCCAGCAGGGGATATAAACACACTTTTGACAAATATATAGTATGTGTCACTCACTCACTCACAGTGAAACCAGTACCAAAGAAAATAACAGTTATCCTGAATGTCTTTTAAGCATTCCCTCATCCGACCGAGTCTGTGTGCACACACGCGCGCACACCCAAGCAACCTCAAGGCGTAGTGTGGCAGCTGTTCAATTAGCTGGTGTGCAATTAAATGATCTTTAGCTATTGTGACTGCAAAATGTCTTACGTTCTGTTTGGAGACACTTGTCCATCGAATAAATGCTAGACTGTACAAACAACGCTTTTGCGCACGTGACCGCCAAGGTGCAACTGGACATATCATGTGTAAATTGTACATCTTTGCTGCAAAGTCATTTTCACTTTCTGGTCAGTGTAAATAATAATAATAATAATAATAATACAAAAAATAAAAAATAAAAGGATAGAAAAAATATATATTAGCAAATATATATTTCTATTTAAATGTTGCCGTTTTTGCTATTTCTCACTGTGCTAATTTTTAATTCCTGGTTGGATTGATTCTCAAAAATATAAACTAGGATATCTAAAGTCTCCATGTGATCTCGGGGGACTTTAGTAGGAAGTGATACAAAAGCGCTGGCCATGAGCGCAAAACACCCACTCACAGAAAAATGGAAACTGTCAAAGAGATGTAGTACATAACGTTTGTTGTATACAACTGAATTTTTTTTGTCATTATGAAAAAATATATATATATTTATACTTTGTTTCTATCCACCAGCTAATCATTACAATATTTTTCGATTCATTATTTCAAAAATATACAGTAGCATTTTTTTCTTTTGTTTCTTTCTTTACATGTATTTTAAAACGGTGTCTATGTCAAGCTGCATTTGATGCTTTTATTCCAATATCCTTGCTTATTGACTTCATCTTACTGAGACTTTCATATTTCTAGTAGAGTATTTCATCTGCTTTATTTTGTTAGCCTCTTTTATTTTGGATTTGCGTTGGTTCTTATTGTTCCTTTATTGCAAGCCTCTGTCAGTTTGCCATCGATGATGCTGTTTCCTTTTACTTCAGGAAATGCTTGTGTCTCTATGTTTGTCGACAGCATTTACTGTGCAAAGTGTTTTGCAATTTACAGTATTTGAACTAGTTATCTGATCGATTGCATTTGCAGCGCTATTGTAACTCGCGGGGAAATCTCCTTTTTCGGTATTTGGTGATCTGCCTGAGCCCCTGCTATCAGGCTGTTTGGCAAGGGGTCTCTATGTGATCAGTTAAAAATGGAGCATGGCCTCCTGGTCAAAGAACAAAATGTCCCGGGAGGCGAAGGGCCACTGATCTGCGTGGCTTCTCTCCAGTCAGCCTCGCTCTGCTCGCTCTGCCTGCCAGCCTTGGCTCGACTTTACCTCGGAAACTCGTGCACTTAAATGTGTGTGCGGCAGCCATGAAACTTAATTCCCCCACGCTAATGTCTCCCCACTGTTCTTTTGCTATCATCCTGTGTGTTTTCTCAGCATGCAAACATATTTTTTTACATTTCAAAACAGCTACATCGACAAGATGGATTTATTCCCATTCGTGCTTCAAAGCCTTTTGGAGCGATGTACATAGGCGCCTCGAGATACGAATGACCTGACTTTCCGTAGTTTTCCGAGATACGAGCCATCAGTATCTATACAGATGCAGCCGTCAGCCGCCAGCTTTGTTGCTTTGACTTACAAGCTTAAATTTAAGATACAAGCGCTGCACGGCGGAAAGTGACTCAACTTGCTTCACCAGTGGCAGAGGTTTGGCCAATATAATTACTAAGAATTCTGCAAAAAACACCTCTTTATTTCTAATTCTCAGCTGAGAATTACTGTGAGACTAAACATACGGTAAACCAAAGACTTACATGTTGTGTATTTAAAGCAACCGCAACCTGTTTCCTAACATATGCTAACATATAATGGGAAACACAACTCGAGCTAATTAGCATCGATGTGGCAGTGTTGTTATCCTTTTAACAGCTATCTGAACACAAATGTTGCCGAACCAAATAAGAATATGCACAGGCATATATTCTTCATTCTTTGCAAAGAACGTGTCGTTATTGCTTGACAATAGGAATTGTTACCAGCTGCGAAAGCAACACACGCCTATGCACATTTTGGGGGGGAACTCAAATCATCTGTAAGCCATTTATTTTATGACGAGTTACAAATGATAAAGTGTTTTGGAGGATAACTTGTGCCTGCAATCTGTGGCGCTACCAAGATTAGCCAGCTAACCTAAGGAGGCTAGCTCTTGCTTGCTGCGTTTAGCTTTTGAATGATAACTATGATCCAGCATGTGCAACAAATGTTTCTCTCTTTCAAATATGATAAACATTGATGTTCGTCTTACACTTGCTTTTGAAGTCAAGCGCTCTTGTGGAGGACGAGGCCGTGCCGCCGCGCTTATCGTTCCATCATTACGGTATCCGTACGCTCGAGGATGCTACACGAGACATTTCGGGTCAATGACAGAATGCGGGAGGTCGCATGGGAAGAGCTTTGTCACATAGTGATGGATCTGCTGTGCTAAATGTCATTGTAGAGCTCCTAAATGTCAAAGGAGCAATGGAAACAAGAGAACGGCGGCTTGTCTCTGAGATGGCACACTCTTAAGGCTTTAACGAGAACTGCTGAATGAGCGCGTTTAATGCGCCGTTTAAAATCTATTTCAACTATTTTACAGTCAAAGAACCTGTTTCGAGTAATCTGTGTAAAAGAGTGTCTTCAATCGCAGCGCGTTGGACCAGCACCAGCAGTGTGAATCACTAGATGGCAGTAAACGCATGTCGTAAACTCAAAACTCTGTACCGTACAATGCCTGACACGCCGCACTCGCTCGTAAACGCCAGTGGCCTAGTTTGCTCACGTTTAACTCCTCCAGCTGCTGTGCACAGAATGACCAGGCAGGTTAAACACTTGCACACAAGCGTTTGCACTGATGAAGGCTGGAATGAGCGCCCACCATTTCAGAGCAAACTTTCTGTTACCTTCAAATTTCGATATCACGTTGCTTCCTTTTTTTAAAAAAAAAAAAAACCTTACTTAAGTTGTTGTTGTTGTTGTTGTTTTAAAATAACAAATAACTTTGCCTAATGTACTTAAGACAACTAAGTAAAATAAACTAACATTGATATATTTTTCAGTCTGTCCTGTCCACATTGTTGTACACAACATCAGTGTTCTTTTGACCTGAGCAATATAAACTTTCAGAAAACAATTACAAACTTTTTTTTTTTTTTTTTTTTTTTAAATCCAAGTTTGAGTTTACTGTTTTTGTTTTTTTTTACCTTTTGTGACACTGATACTTTTCTTTTACCTCTGTTTTGTTGACCCAAACACATTTTAACATGTATTGCACAAAAATGGACTTCTGTATTTAAGGCATCACGGTATTCAAACACTATTCAGTGATGGCACAATTGAGGCTGTTTGGCGCCTTGCTCAAGGGCTCGCTTATGACGCGAGATGTCGCGGCTTCAAATCTCATACACACGCTGTACTTATAGGGCAGTGGAAACGTGAGGCAGATATGCTAAACGGCGATGCCCACATTGAGTATATTAAGTTGAAAGTCTAATCAATATTTTATGATAAACATAAGAAGCAATCAAATGAATTTACCATGTCATACAATACCGTATTTGCGTACTATGAATTCCTCTCAGAAAATGCAATAAGAACTGGTTTTGGGGGGGGAAGGGTTTCGTTTATGAGTGTAAAAAGAAAAAAGTGTCAATGTGTCAGAAAAATAAACTTTCAGGGAAAAACAACTTCCCCTATATTGATGAAAATTCCCGATCCAATTGCAAGACTCGTCATGAAATGTTCGATATTTCGCAAGATGCTGACATTGTAGCACAATTATGACAGAAGGCAAGAGGCGTTTGCATAAAACATTGTACCATTTGCCAGAGGGTTAACCCTCATTTTATGTTCTTGGCCAAATTAGATTTTAAAGTATTAGGTAAATTTGAAAAAATCTAATCAAATTGGAAAAAAATCATTATATATATATATATATATATATTATACTGGCCTCATTATTGTAATATCGATTTCATAATTTTGGAATTAGCATTTTTGGTTAATTCATTTTATGACTTTCCATGCCGGTCAGACTGACTCATTAACAAACATAACTGGACGGTTAACAATAATTGAATACTATAGGTGAAAACCAAGCTTGTTCTGGGCGTAAAAACAACAACAACAGCTTTTTCCCGTCTTTCCTGCCAAGTATCTCTGTAACATCACTCCACATAAATCTTTGTAAGATGCATGTGTTTACTACCTGTGTGTCGTGCGGGGATGCTCTTTGACTTCTCCTGAAGCAGAGTAAATCCCAAAGCCTGTACCAGATGTAGGCTGCAAGCACACACATGCTGCTGATCAACCAAACATCCCAAGTGCTGGCAAAGTCCCTCACTGCTTTAACTAGACCCCACATGTTCTTTCCTCCTCTATAGCCCCTTTGCTGCAATCTACAAACTGCTATTGGGTGCTGGGGGTTGAAGGACAATTTCAAGTGACGGGTTTGAAGGGATGACAGCAAGGTGTCGTGCAAGGGACACCCGAGTGAATAGTCGTCTATAGAGCCTCCGTTAATTCAGTCATGCCCCCTCGGCTCATATCAGCACGCAGAGCCCCAGTGACGGTTGGTTTGTCCCTGTGACAAAAGAGTGACAGGTGCCATCAAGAAGCGTGTGACAGCTATGACGCGCTTGCGTAATCCTGCGTAATCGCTCCTCATCTGCACGACACACACACACACACACACACACAAGTGGCCCTTTATTAAAAACAGCCCCCTTTTAAAGTTGCTCAAATTCTCGCTCAAATGTGCGACCACGTCTTTGTTGTGCGCAAGTCTCCTTGCGCACAACAAAGACGTGGTCGCACAACTGGAACTGGTGTCAAATAAATAGCCTGAGCTATGTCGTATTATAGTACTGTTGTAAATGTCACACGAGGGATGCCCACGGTGACGATTTTGTATCAAATCATGTTTGCGATTGATGCACACCCGAGGGTGGCCTTTTATTTTGAAAAGCATACACCGGAAACCAACAGCAGACTTTTGTCTTTACAATCAGAAGCGACATGAATTAATAATAATAATAATAATGATATAAGGGAAACCTTTTTACTTTTTATTTTTTTTACATGCAATAGTCATGAGTGTGTGCTAAATGCAGGTATAAAAGTGAATATAATTTGGTGGCCCTTTTTGATGATAAATGTTAAAGGTTTAACCAAATTAGCATCATGAACAGTAATGTCACATAATGGTAATTGCATTATAATGAAACCATCTTTATTGAAAGTACATAGTCTCAAATGTTTGGGGGAAAATGTAATTTGTGGGCTTTTTTTACATTGTGGAATATTGTTCGCATAACAACTTAGGTGTGCATTTTCTACCTTGTGTTCGCATTTCCTGCAAGCAACTACGGTACAATGGACAATATTTGATGCGTTTCAACAATAGGAAAATATAAACTCCCATGACTTCACATGTACTTTCATTTCTCTTTAGGGACAGACACTACACTGACAATGCATGCCAGATTTAGAATCGTAAAGTCGATAAAACGTGTGGAATATTTTCGAAATTAAATACTGCGGTGGTGTAAGGTGGTCGCACCACCTGGAACCAGATTATTGAACGTCCCATTGCCCCTGAACTTAAAACAGGAAGTGTTAAACGCGAAGGTTGAAACGAACACGGCAAAACGTTAATACATAAAAATAAATAAACACAATGAAATAGTGTCTTGGTCACGTGACCAGGGTCCAAGGTTTAGCGGGAAGCAAGATGGCGAGCGACATGACAGGCACCGCGTCGGACACGGTGCAGTGTCCAATTTGTTTTCAAGACTTCCACTGCGACGCTATTAATGGTCACCTCGACGTTTGTCTGACAAAGAGCGACGCCCACGACGGTCGTTTGTCGACGGACTCCGACGCTGGAACTCCGCTGAAGAAGTTTTGTTACGAAGCAGCGCCCAAGAAGCTTACCGGTGGAGAGCACCGCACGGCGGCGCCCTCCACCTCGCATGGAGCATTCTCCATGTTTCGCGACACGAATACGTCATTCCCCAACAAACGACTTGGTGGCGGCGCGGTCAACAAGGCAGTTAAGCGTAGTTTTGTGGCGGAGACCGAATTTGAACCCGGATGCTCCGGGACGCGGCCGAATAATGGCGGACAGACCTTGAACGCGACGCAGGACTTGAACGCAACAGATGCTTTGTGCCTTCGGACACTGTTAACGTCAAACAAACCGCTGGCGGAGATGCTGAGGCCGAACACGCTGGTGGAATACTTTGGGCAGAATAAAGTTGTCGGCGAACAAACCCTTCTGCGCTCCCTGCTGGACTCCCAGGAAATACCCTCGCTCATCCTCTGGGGACCACCAGGATGTGGAAAGGTGCATTAGGAATCATCAATATCAGAAGTACAAAAGTCAAAGATACTTATGTAGGAAAAAGACGTACCGATAGAACTTCATCACTGGAGTGAAAGTTCAAGTCCAGCCTCTGAAATGTAATGAAGTACACGGGTAAAAAAAAAAAAAGCATTTTTTTGTCAATAAAATACAATACCATACAGTATTGTATAATGTACAACTAATTTAGTACAATTAAAAAAACCTACACACAAAATACTTTAGTTTCCCATTATGAACATTATGAAGAAAACAAGAGCACTAAACATGCTATCAAAAGAAAATGTTCCAACTGGAAACATACAATTTATGTGTTGTTGTTTTTTTTAACATTAGCTGGAGAATTTATGAACGCTGGAAGTTGGTGGTTTTCAGGGTGGCACAAGGCAAGCATTCGCCAGGAATTATTCTCGGAACCGATAACGTCAGGCAATTCTTTTTCATAAGGCCACGGATGGGGAATATCTTGTTTCTCTGAATGTTGTCATGAATGCGCCCTCCTTCACGTTCCTCCGTGTCGCTGCTGTCCCCGTTTTTGCCACCTGATAATTCCCCAAGATCTCAACCGAGTGCCGTCATCCGCGGCGGCTGAAAAACCAAAAAGCAACAAGCCTGTTTTGACAAAGTTCAGGAATAGAAAGTACAGATATCTATTTTCAAATTTATAGAATTCAAAGTCCAAAGTCGGCAAAATAAACACTCAACTACACTAACAAACTATGTTTTACTTTACTTCCCACCACTGCATAACATTATGCTATTTGTTTATACAGTAAAGGTTAGGGGGGGGGGGGGGGGGGGGGGGGGGGAAGTGTTGCTTTTTTTTCTGGCTCAGATGGCGGCAGTGGCTTTTATTCCTCAGCGGAATAACGCTGCCTTGAAAACTACAATTTCTTTTACGAGACATCTCTGAAAAGCCAAAAACAAAAGGTGTCATGCTTGTTTATTGTACTTCTTTTGGGACAAAAGAAACATTATTTGAAGAAGATTCATTCTTCTTTGACAATTTTAGGAGCGACTTCTGTTGTTGATCCAGATTCCAATTGTATTGAAAAATAAGTTCCAGCTTGTGCGATGTTGGTCAGATAATAAAAGTTTTCACGATGTCAGTCGGAGCTTTTCAAATCCGAGGCGGCCTTGCTCTACATTTGATATGCAGTCCCAGTCAAAAACACCATTTTTGCTCCAATGTTCAATTGTAACCTTCAATTCTTATGAAGAGGGATGCTGGTTCTCAATGCTGTGCATGTTTTTTTTGTAACATTGCATTCTCCGCGTCAGACCACTCTGGCTCACATCATCGGCAGCAACAGCAAGAAGAAGGGCACGGCTCGTTTCGTGAGGCTCTCCGCCACCGGCGCGTCCACGGCCGACGTGCGAGAGGTCATCAAGCAGGCGCAGAACGAGCTGCGGCTGTGCAAGCGCAGGACCATCCTTTTCATCGACGAAATCCACCACTTCAACAAATCCCAACAGGTGGGGTTCGGTACTGTATGTGGGCCAGAAATACACGCCGCTCTCTCTGCTGTTTGTTGTCTTAGTTAACGACTACAAGGCAACAGAATTCCTCTCTGACGGTGTCGATCCAAACTGAACTTCGTGATGGCCTACTTCAGTAGATTGCACGCAGGTATTGAGCTATATTACATCGGAGCTCCAAATGTCACACGAGGCACGTCAACCGAGACCAGCGTATGCTGTTTTAAAATGTAGACGCACCTGTTGCGGGCCTTTTCTTTTGAAAATCCTTATATTTCCAAACGTGCAGCAGTCTTGCCTCTTTCCGAGCGGGCGCAATGGCAAAGCGTAAATGTGGCCCCGGCTTATAAAAGGTCGGTTTTTGAACATGAACGATTTAAGAAATACTAACTGTTTACGTTGTTATTTTGTGCTGAATGAAGAGATAGAATTGAAATATGTAATTTTGTGGCCTGATTTGTATTTTGAAGTTTTTACATTTTCACTGCTTTTATGAAGCACTTTGCGCATGTACAAGGCAATAAAAGTAATTAGAATAAAAACGTCAGTTTGTGTGTGTACATTTAAGTTAGTGGAAAATAACTTTTTTTACTTTAAACCTTTGCTTTGATGGATTTTTATGATTGAAATGAAGCGAAAAGATGTCACCTCCGAGATGGTCCCAGTTACGTCCTCACAGATTTGACGTCCCGTCTTCTTTTTTTTGCTCTTTCAGGACACGTTCCTTCCTCACGTCGAGTGCGGGACGGTCACTCTGATCGGTGCCACCACTGAGAATCCGTCCTTCCAGGTGATCTCCGCTCTGCTGAGCCGCTGTAGGGTGCTCGTCCTCGAGAAGCTCTCGGTCGAGGCGATGGGCTCGATCCTGGACCGGGCGGTGGCGGCGCTCGGGATGGCCGTACTGGAACGGGAAGAAACCGATCCCGAAAGGCCGGACCCCCCGGCGGACGGAAACCAGTGAGTGCCCCACGCGGGAGGCCGCTCCTGACTGGACAACGCACAACAAATCAAAGTTCTTTGCCCGAGCGCTCTCGTCTTCTGTTGCTGGCTCAGCGGGCTCGGTTAGATCATTTATGGGAGGAGAGTAGCAGTCCCCTCGGCTCTGGTCCCGTATGATGTGTTGACAGATTAGATTTGTGCACAAGTTGTAGCCCGCGAGGCCTTTAATGGCTACTGGCTTCGCGCGGAATGCGACGCTGCACGTCAGGCAGATTTGTTGACCGTATTGTTTGCCAGCCATGGAAAGAACGCAGCAAATCACACATGGCCCCCATTAAACGGTTGGATTTGCACCAGATTGAGACGGTCCCGGGCATCAATGTCTAGCCGAGCTGAGTCCCATATAGCAGCCGTTCCCAAAATGGCTACCAGACCAGTTTTGAATGGTCGCTGGTTGTCAGAATAAAATACTCTTAAGATGCAACGGTGCCTTGACTCACGAGTACAATTTGTTCTGAGACCATGCTCATGACTAAAAACATTTTTACTTTGTTAATCCCTTCCAGCCCCATGGAAGAAAAAAAACAAAACAAAACACCCCCCACATTTTCATGCTTTAAAATGAAAAGTAGCACTTGTTGAAGTTTATAAAAACATACAGTAATAACATAATTGGAGCAAATATATAGAATTAAACAGTTTGCGCATCATGATTTCATGCTTCAGCGCCATTGACATTGTGCTCCTTCCGCTATGTGTTTCTGGGCCACCAGGTGGCAGTATAACACAGACACGACGAAGAAGAGTTTTGCGACTGATTCATTAAGCTGCAGTAATAATAGTTGTTTTCCGCTGACGCTAAAGAATATATGCCTGTAAGTACAGTGAAACATCGATTTAACAGACTAATGGGGGGGTTGAAGCCATTTGAAGCATGTTTTTTCATGGCATTAAAACACCCAGTACGGTACAAAAGGATTGTAAATAAATGTAAAATGCTTTCGAGTTGACCTAAACTTGAAACATTGCTGCGAAGGTCTAATTCCGCAGTCATCGCTGGTGCTTGGGCGGGTTGATATAATGGCGTGCAGCCGGTGGGAGAAAGTTGTCGCGGGAGCGAGACGGGGTCGCTTTTATGAGCCGCGAGGTTAGTCAACCTCCTTTTATCACCTCCGTTACGATTGGACGCCATAGTGAACGGCTTGACAAACAACAAAACAAAACAAAGACAGATGTCTGTTTCCAGAGACGTTTACACGATGTAAACAACAGCGACGGGCCCAGAAAATATGCGTACCAGTCTATGACTTTTGCGGCAGTTAACAAGAGCGGCCAATTCTGGAACAAACGGACTTTGTCCATTGCAAGGGCGCATTTTGAGTTCCAACCGAAACTTTCAGAAACACATTGAAGGCAGGCCTTGTGTTCTGCCGAGTCACATTATTGTCAACGAGCGACGTTTGAGACACTTTTAACAGTGGCACCCTCCGAGGGGTTTGTTGTTTTGAGATTAGGAGGATGAGAGGCCTTTGGCTCAGACATCAGAGTTCTTATTTGCTTGCTGTAGTTTTGTAGGGAACACACACGATGAGTCATAATCATTTCTGTGTCTTTGTAAAAGGAAAGCACACACAATCATTGTTTAATTTGATGTATTGATTTGTTCTCAGGCCAAAAGTTTACATTGAACAAAAAGCTCTGGACACAATCGCCTACCTGTGTGACGGTGACGCCCGGACTGGGCTCAACAGTCTGCAGCTGGCCCTCCAAGCTCAGGCCGGCTTGACGGGACCGGATGGTTTCACCCGGGATATTCTTGTGAAGGAAGAACACATCAAGGAGGGTCTCCAGAGGTCTCATATTCTCTATGACAAAGCTGGTAAGATGCTCTTACCGACGCAACAACTCGCCAAATTTAGCAAAGCTTTAATATTTATAGTATGTTGTTCCACTTGAAATTGAGGTGCAATTAACTATTTGAAGTCAACTTTTCAGTTATCCATTCTTATGAGTGCTGTGGTAGGGATTGGCATCATCATTTTGGATTGTTACGAATTCTGTTGAATGTGTGGAAATGATTGTTGAAGAACTTTTAAGAAAATGTAAGACTTTTACGTGCGCCTTATGGGCGTAAAAACACGGTGCTTGGTCATTTAATTTCACACGAGATGGGTGGGCAGGCCTTTCGAGTCACAACTCGTTCAATACGAGCAGTATTGAAAGAGTTGTGAGTCTAGACCTCGCCTCCCAGGCCCTTGTTGTGACCATCCATGATGAACGCTCGCTCACCATTTGTCCTTCTGGCCTCCCCAGTTGTCCGCTTACATAACATTCAGCTGTCCCAAAACACAGAGATTTACTGGTCCCAGTTTTATAGGGTGATGAAAAGCACTCTGCCTGCTTGACAAATTGCCCAGATCAAATTTAAAACGGTGTCCTATGCTTCTCCTGGCGTCATTGCATCAACCTTAGTGTGTTGAACAAAACCTAGTATGGTTGTAGGCTAAAGCAAAATTGGAGATATGATCCGAACGGCTTTTTTTTTTCTGCCCTCCTCTCTCCTTGATGAGTTTGGTGTGGAAATACCCAAATTACTTAAAATATGAGTTCAAATGTAACCTTGTGTTTGTGTGACTCAAAGGCGAAGAGCATTTCAACTGCATCTCAGCGTTGCACAAGTCCATGAGAGGCTCCCACGAGAACGCCGCCCTCTACTGGCTGGGCCGCATGCTGGAAGGCGGCGAGGATCCGCTCTTTGTGGCTCGTAGGCTGGTCTGCTTCGCCAGCGAGGACGTGGGTACGGGACACGGACATTGTACCATACTGACAGTTTCAATGAATGACTTCTTTTCTAACTCCTCTTTGGACTTTGTTTTCACGCTCAGGTCTGGCAGATCCCTTCGCTCTTCCTCAAGCCGTGTCCGCTTTCCAGGCCTGTCACTTCATCGGGATGCCTGAATGTGAGGTATGTGGCAGTTAAAAAAAATATCTACGGGGTGCAGCTCAATAAATTAGAATCCCGTGGAAAACAATTTCAGAGTGAATTTAGTTTTTCAACGATATTCTCATGTACCGCGCGGCACCTGTGTGCTTGCTATGCTTCATTATTCTCTCCTACTCTACAGGTGATCTTGGCTCAGTGTGTGGTCTATCTCTCCCGGGCGGCTAAGTCCACGGAGGTGTACGTGGCCTACAAAAACGTGAAGGCCTGTCTGAGGAACCGCAAAGGCCCCCTGCCACCCGTTCCGCTCCACCTGCGCAACGCACCCACCCGCCTCACGAAGCAGCTGGGCTACGCCGAGGGTTACAAGTACAATCCGGCCTTCGGCGCGCCCGTGGAGCAGCAGTACCTGCCTGACGAGCTGCGGGGCATTGACTTCTTCACCTGGACGCCATCGGAACGGTGATCCACCGAGTTACTCTTCGGCTTATGTTTGCACATGTCAAGATAATAAAAGACTTAAGCGTTGCATCCATTTATGTTCTGCTTAGCTACTGATCTTAATTAAGGCTGTTGCTCTTCAAGCGAAATACCTGAACGACGGAAATTTCATGTTATGCTATTAACAATCACACAGTTCCGATCTTATGTACAGACAAGTTATGTTGCTTTTGCATTATCTTTCAAGAGTAAAGTTTTTCCCAAATTCAAAATTGACCGATTATTTTGCAGATATGGGTCATATGATTTTACGCCGCCTTTGTTTTCTGTGGGTAACTGTCTCCCATGTTGAAACAGCCATGTTTAATGTCCTATTTTCAAAAAGGTATTGATGATTAACAATTTTAGGCATTTCAATCCTCTCATTTAGTTATTCATACACAGCATACACGAGAGATGCAAGACGTTAGGGATATTGGGCTCTCGGTTGACAATTCTGGATGAACCTAAAATGCACTATAACCTTTGCGGCAGGTGAAGTTATTAACCCTTCTCTAAACTTTTGGATGCACTTGTCAACAGTACTACTAGCAGAGTTTTCTGCTCTCTTACAAGGTGCTGGATGGCAAAATTAGCCATTGTTGTGTCTAGTATATAACAGATAAATTATAAAACACGAACAATTATGCGCTAAAATGTCTTTTATCAACCCAGAAGAATTCAATGTTGGGCCATTGTCTGCAAAGACAAAAAAAAGGAGGTGTCAAGCAACATTTACAGATAAATTGTGAGCTTTATTTTTTTTCTCTCTCCTCTCTCCCCATAAAAGGATTGAGGGTTCTGACTTGCGCAATCCAGGGGATGAAGGAGGCCACACGGGTGAGGACGGTGGGTCTGCGAGGAGTGTCACAGCCACTCCTTGGACGTAGCATTTGCCGTCTCAGCGGGCCCCCGGAATCGCCCTGCAACGCGACAGCTGATATCAATCACAGCCCTGCCTTCTTTTTGAATGAACACCTCACTAAAGAAAAAAAAAAGCGCAGATAAATTCGAAGCAGAATTTGAAAGCGTGTTGAAACATTAGAAGCTCACAGTAGAGGCGACCCCAGCCGGCACTGCCCCAGCGCCCACGGAACATGGGCGGGTCATCGTCACACCACCAATACACCCCGGGAGGTCACCCCAGTGGTCCCCCCCCCCCCCCCCCCCGAGATCGGGAAGGAGTGAAGAAAGTCCCGCCCCCACAGACGCCGGAACCGCAAACACGGGGACAAGAGGAGAAATCCCCACTCCGCGCATGTGTCCTCTCACCATGTAAAACGATCTAAAATGTGTGGGAAAATAAATCAATAGGATTATAATAAAACAACAAAGAATACAAAATTCCAAAGTTTACTTTCACACTTACGAAGATAGTCTCGTTATTGTCAAATGGCACCCTACGCAGGCAAAGGAATCAAAGAGTCTCGATTTAAGAGAGCTTTTGTGTAACCGAAGAGCAAAAAGCGTTGCATTGGTGTGCATTCCCATATAGCATGAAAATAGGTGTCTGGGTTATTTTGGGTGCATTGCGCGCATAAATTAGCTGGAAATAAGCCCATTTGAAAGTGTGTTCTATGGAGCACTTTATATTGTATAAGCTGTAGATTTGTGTTTTTTGTCATTGGAAACGTATTGTTACAAATCTGGATCCAGTAGCTACGGTCAGCGGACCCGGAAAGCTCTTTTTCCCATTTGGTGATTGGGAAGTGCATTGATTTAGTACAATTTATAAATATATATATTATATAAACACCCATTGTCTTGAGCAGTGGTCTTCTTGTCTTCAAAGTGCGGTACGAGTGGCACGCGGGCTCCCTTTAGTGGTATGCGAAAGAATCACTGAATTCGATGTTGAAACTGTGCATCGTGTCAGAGGGTCTTCAACCTTTTTTGGAATCCAGTACATTACATTTGTCAAGTACTGTTAACTTTGTTTTCACAACTTATTTTCTATACATTTCACATGAATAATTATTTATCCGTCCGCTACAGCACTTGTTGTCCTTGAGCCTATCCCAGCTTGACTTTTGGGCAAGATCGCCAGCCAATCACAGGGCACTTCACATTCACACCTATGGGCAATTTAGACAAGAGATTCTCAAAGTGTGGTATTAGCACCACTAGTGATATGCGGGCTCCCTCTAGTGGTACATGAAAGAATCACTGCCCAAGTACATTTCAGTTGTGTTTAGCTTTTTAGTTCACTTTTGCATTTAATCTTTAAGAACTGTTTGTTTTTAAACGTGTATTCGTATTTAACTTCATGTGAAATACATTTGAATTGAATCATTGTTGAAATTATTTTATTTCCCTATATTGAATGTGCAGTGTTAATGTTCAAAGTGCATAATTTTAACAGTGGCTTACAATTCATATTTCATTACTTTTACATTTTTATTGACATGACTTGTTAATAATAAAACCTCGTTTTTGATGGATACTTGGGCTTACTGCACTACTGTATTTTAATGTTGGTCATGATGGTTTGATTTTTGAAGGGGTACTTGGTATAAAAAGCCGGAGAGCGGAGAGAGAATTGGAAGCGGCCCAGATTCGAACGCAGAACCTCAGAGCTGTCAGGGAGACAGACAAACGTGCACGGCACCGAATACAATCCGCCAGGTGGCGCTGACATCTTTTTCTGACTGCCTCCGAGGGCTTACGTCCTGCATGGGGAAACTGGAAGCAAACTGATCAATATTAATAAGTCCTAATATTTGAAGGATCAATAAAATGATGAATATAACAAAGTCAAATGATGTTCCGAACATTTCAATGTCACAGAAGTTATTTGGGATGCGTTTCAGTTTTGCTCATGTGTATTCCAATCATAACCACTAATTAGAGGAGTGATTAAATATGAGTAGATATTTGTGGCAGACCTGACCACTTCGGTTTGGTGACCTCTGCTGGCGTAATCGTGCAAAAGTACAAAATTAAAATTCCCTGCTGTAAAGATGTTGAATTTCTTTTTTTTAAATTATTATTATTATTATTATTACACGATTGACTTAGTTCAATGAGTTTACTCTTTGTACTCTTGCCCGTTGAGTTTGAATGGTTTTGCCATGCATGGTGTTCTCGGCTCGATTAAAGAATAATGTGAATCATGATGATAAGAAAAGAAAAAGTAGTTTTGCACTCGATACAAACCAAGATAAAGGGAACACATCTTTCATGTTTATTACCGGCAAAGATGGGACCATTTATGACGTCAAAATGGGACGCAAGCTCCTTGCAACTTGATGCATACGAAGTTAGCTATTTGAGATTCTTGCTAATTTTTCGTAAACTACGACTTTGTTTAATTCTCTATATAAAAAAAAAACTGCTATGTATGTAATACATTAGGATATTTAAAAAAAAACAAAAGCCATATATTAAACATGAAAGGGGACAAGGGGGCTCAAAACAAAACAAAATCCCTTGGAGACGTCAATAATGGTCCGGAGCAATTCACACATATTTATTTCTGCATTTTAGAAGCTTCAAGCCAGGGAGTGAAATCCGGACAGGTTGTTATAGCTACGCAATCCGCGGGGGTTCCGATGTCTATTTAAAAGCCCCTCGGACCCTCCCCTCTCCCCCCTTTAAACTACATTATATATCACACGCACGGCAATTCTCAATGAGCTCCAAAAAAGAAAGACATCTTCAATATTGGCTCCTCGGGAACACATCATCGCAGTTCAGCCTTTGGCGATTCCTCATGATTGGGTCCTTAAAAAAAAAAAAAAACAAGCAAGGAAGCTTTTTCCCTTTTTTTTTTTTTTTTTTTTTTTTTAAATATATGACTGTCAGCTTCTGCCACGGAATGATTGCCACACGCGAGTTGATTGGCGCAAAGAGATAAAGATCCCATCATCATCATCGTCGTCGTCATCATCGTCATCATCGTCGCCACTGTTTGTTTGTTTGTTTGTTTGTTTGTTTGTTTTTTGGTTCCGCGTCAGCATCAGGCTGATTCATGGTGGACAGGTTCGACCGAACTTTTTTAAGGATGATATTCGCTGGATGTTTCCTCTTGTTGCTGTGCGGGCTCACGCGTGTCATGGCAAGTTATCCCATCTGGTGGTAAGTCATTTTTGGACGCAAATAGTCACCTCAAGTTTCTTTAGAAAATGGTTTATCTATTAAATGTAACGTATTTTTAATATTTTGGATTCATATTTTTGCAGAAGGGTCTCATTCATCTGGTGTTTTTTGACTATTATTATTTTTTGCAATTTTACTATTTTTTGCATAACTTTTGATTTCTTTTTTTGTATATTTTTTATTATTATTTTCTGCAGAAGGCTCCCGTTTGTGTGTTTGTAATTTTTGTTCAAAAATAGTTTTCTATTTTTTTTCCATTTTATTTGTATTGTTCAGGTGTTTCAATTCAGTTTTTTTTTTGTAGATCATTATCACATAGGAAGTTAAATAAATACAAACAAACAAACAAACAAAACTTGCAACATGCATGTGAAACATCTGCTAGGCAGGTTTTGGTTCTTTTATTTTTGGGGGGGGGGGGGTGTCCAAAGAGCACTTTTCCTACTGCGAGTACAGCAGGTGCAAAAGTTTGCTGTGTGTGTGTGTGGTGGTGGTGGGGGGGGGGGGGGATTGGTTGGTCACCCACATTTGGGATGCTTGGGCATTTTGATGCTGCCGTTCATATTTGAAGTGACACTTTTGATGAGCACGTTTGTGTAATTGACCTGAGTTAACATACGGAACACATACCTGTATCAATGAGCTGTATCAATCAATTAGATAATATTAATGTCTGGAATTATGTTGTGTTTTTTTTTTTTTTGCAACGCGTTACATCAGTCTAAGAGGCATTTCCAATAGTTTGTTCTTCATGAGTAGGGAAGTTGCAGTTTCATAAAAAGTTTGTTAGTGCACAAACACCGATTTCGACAAACTGTGTGGATCGGTCGATTCTTGATTATTATTATTTTTTTTTTCACTTTCTGTCCGAGATGTTTGTTCATTTGTGAAATACTGTTTATTCGTCGAACAGTACACAGTTAGCTTGCTAATTGAATCATGTTGCTAAGTGAAGGTCCACCATGTGCTCGTTAAATGCTAATATTAGCACAAAAAGAAATGTGTTTGCATATACTGTACTTGCAGTGAATTTTGCACACAAAAACGTTTGGGAGCTTGCCCAATATGCATTTCTATCAGCATAATATCTACTGAATACAATCCAAATGAACTCTGACGGAAAATCTCAACTTGGGAAATCTCAAAGGCACCTTACACTACTGTTAACTGTACATTCCGGTTTACAGTGTGCTTTATAACTTCCAATGAGTTTCTCTAATGCGGCTCTCGCGATGTGTCCGTGCGTCACACGCGGCAAGCATAGACTTTATGGAACATCACAAAGAAAAGCTAAATTATTGTCTTTATGATTCAGTATTTGCGCATGGTTGGATATTGGGTGTATCTTCCTGTAACAGGTCCCCTGCTGCTTAGAGTGATGAGAAACTCATGATTGTGCTCAGCTGGAAGGAAATCCTGATATAACATTTTGGGCCTTAGATGGAAAAAATGCTGAGCCACATCAGGACCATTGCTGCTGGTTTTCCCCCCCAAAAAAGGGAAAACAATTTCATATTATCACCTGATATGGGCAATGTTTTTAAGGTTGTCAGTGTGTGAGATAGTTTGTGGCAAATCAAGCACACAATGAATGGAAGGCTGTTTTCCATTGTGTCATCATAGCAGCAGCAAATTCCAAAGCAGCTCTTGAACTGGTTCGATTTTGGAGGGTGGATCGAGTTTGATTCAAAGGAAGGACAGCAAGCAAACAGAACAGAACCGCTTGCTGCACGACTGCTCCCGGCGCAAACATTCGCTCCTTGACGTAATCGTTTTAGCTTTCTTAGAAGGACTTGTTTATTTGTTTGCTGGCAACTGATCCCATGTCAAATAAGGTTGTATTTGTTAAGCGCTCGCCTGGCCGCCGCGTCGCTGGCCCCCTAAGATGCGCTGTCTCCCCTCAACCTGACATGACATAGCCTGGCAGCACCCGCCGAAAAACAAAAAAAAAGGCACCCACCAACCCCTTCCCCCTTCGAGTCCACCCCACCTTTAGAAGATAAATACCTGGAGGTGAAAGCTCGCCGCACATTCCTTTTCCCAAACATATTCTCTTGATGTCAAAGTCGGCTCCAAGGCCCTGGGGCCCACGAGTAAAGTGGTAATTCTGAAGCGCCCTGCTTGGGCTTGCTGAAATATGCATTAAACCTGCGCTGGATTCGCTTAGATGAGACGGTGGGGGGGCAAGTGTGTCCCCAGACAAATAATTGTATTCGATGTGTGTTTCGCTTAAGTGTTTACTTGCAAGCAGTTTCTCCTTTAGTGACCCCTGGTTTCCTCGCAGCTTGCGAGCAGGATCTGTTACTGGGAATCTGAACCAATGAAAGCCCCGAGTTACTTCGAGTGTATCGAGCGCAGTGTTCATCACGTTTGGGTTCCAACAATTTTTCTTCAGGTATACCCAAAGTGAACCCTTGGTTCCCCGACTTTATCATTTTGGACATTTGCATGCTCCCAACTTCGTAGAAACAGTTTGAGGACTATTTTGAAAGCTATACCTGGAGGAGTTTGGCGTGGAAGAACCCCATCAAACACATTTAGGATGAACGAGAACATAACTGGCAGGCCAGGCCATCTTTCAAGTCCAACTTCAGTGACCACCGAGCTGACAAATCTGGATGAACGGACACCCGTTACCACAGATGAACTCCAGAATCTTGTAGAAACGTAATCGTTACGTAATCGTTACGGACGGGTGGTGTCCCAATGCTTTTGTGGCGTTTTTCGGCTCCCGGAGAAACCAAGCAACCCGAGTGATGCTCTTGTCGCAGACGTCCGACGTCTCGATCAAATTCCCAAAATGCGAATTTGTGAATTTTGTTCAGCAATGTTTGCACAATGGGTGCTTAAGGATTGATCAATGTAAAGACGGAGTGCCACGGAAACGTCGGAGGCGTCGTTGTTCTTTCCTGCGAGGAGGTTCAGGATGTGAGTGACAAGCGGTTCTTTAAAGATGCGAGCCTGCGGCGCTTGTTTTCACCTCCCCTGCGGTATCACAGTGACGAGCCTGTGATGAATCGGTCAGCACGGGCTTCCTCTGCATTTGCACTCTTTTGTTGTGCGTGTGAGAGGGAGCGAAGCAAAAGTCTGCTGCGCTCTGGGATGCGGACTCAGTGACGGCTGTACGGAGTGACAAGGGCCAAAGAGAGGTCAATATGTGATAGCGACGCTCTTGTTTATTGGCGGCCGCTGCAGACGACTGTGACTTCCCCCAGGGCCATTTTCAACATTTTCTGTGACTGAGAGATTCTAGAGATGAGGCGAGGAATTCTGCCAGAACTACTGCGACAAATAGCTCTGACATGTGCTCGAGGGCCCGCAAAACCGGAATTCACTCACTGACGCGCCGTGACGCCCGACAACATCCCAACGTAATCTTGAAATTCCGATTTCAACGTGCAATTTCTATGTCATTCTGATCACCTGAAGGCATAATGGAGGGAGGTATTCAAGGTCAGCTTGTTGGGCGCCCTCAAGCAGGGGGTCTTCGGGCTCCCCGCAGCCTCAAGCCAGTGTCAGGACTTTTGCTAATCTTGTTGTGATTAGCCTGTGGACGAAAGGTCAACAGCTAGCGAGCTCGCTGGGCAGCCAAAGACTTTTACACCTGCTTGGGTTCTACCTTTGCAGCATTTGGGTGGATCGTAAGATTAGTGACATCTTTAATAGTCCGCTGACATGAAGCGCAAACTTGCCAAAAAGTCACTTTGCAGCCAACCTGCAGGGCGTTTGTCAAAGATAATAGTGGGGGAAGTTCTTTAAACAATTGATCTCTGTTGTGACTTGTGTCGAGCACTCGGAATATTGATTTTAGTGAGTTGAATAATCAGGTCAACAGTTCAAGTTGTTATAGAAAACGCTCATCCAAATAGACAAGAGACAATGGCAAATGTTGAAATAATGGGCATCCACTTTCGTGGATTTCCGATAACTGAGAAGACGCAGTTGAAGACGTTAACTCAGGATAGATTTCCGTCAAGGCTGAATAAGGATCCGAGATAGCGCTTAGTTCCTGTCAACAGCGGAAGAAAGTAGAGCAATTTAGTTTGAAACCGCTGATGTGTTATTGGAACGCACATGAGCGACAGTCAATGTTGTTCCACTCCAGTCCGAAGAGTCGATCGAGAGGACGCAGTGAAGACGATAGAGCGCAGACCCTCCGCCAAGGCTCAATAATGATTCGAGATAATGATCGATTCCTGTAGCCGGCGGATGGAGTCGAGCGCCTGAGTTTAAAAATGCTGATAACCGTCGTCAATTTGAATAGACATGAGCTCCAGTCCAAAAGGTTCCGCTCCAGTCTCGCAAGCGGTAATGCGCTTTACAAACGTGGTTGACAACAACGCAGAAGATGGAGGTTTTCACGATGATGATGCATTTCCCATCCCCAATCCGCACCGAAATGTCGCGGCTTCGTCCTTGGCCCGTGCCGCAGCCCTCCGCAAAGTTCTGGTTGCTTTTGACTGACAAATGCTGACAAAAAAAATACAAAATAAAATAATAATAATAATAATAATAATAACCTCCTGTCTGGCTGGCACTTGGCGCTTGGCATAAATAATGAAGAAGGGAAGGCGAATAATAGCAAGGATGTCATTGAGTGAACCAAGTTTGCACTTGTTTCATTCTCAAAGGAAAACAAGAAAGACGGAGAGGTGGGGGAATCGAGTCGCGCGTGTGTGTGTGTGTGTGTGTGTGTGTTTTAGCCTTGATACGCTCTCTGAAGTTCCGACGTAGCGTTTGCACTCTTATTAGCCTAAGCTGGAGGCCTGTTAAGTGTGCGGACAGCTAATAACAAGGTGTAGCTCTCCTGGTTGTCAGCTTAAGGTCTATGAAGACATGGAGATGCATGGTGGACTTTCATCTCAGACAGAAGCACTGCGCTGGCAGGCCTGCAATTTCCAGGTGGCTGCAAGGTGGGGACGACACCTAGCAAGCTAGCATCTGATACTCAAATTTGCAATCACACACCCACAGACATGAAATCCCTCTTTCCCGTAGCAGGGCAAACATTCTCAACTTTTCGGGTGCTAAAACTCCAAACATGAATGACCTTCTCTGCATCTAGGTCACTAGCGGTGGGCCACCAGTACTCGTCATTGAGCACGCAACCCATTCTCTGCAGCAGCATTCCAGGGCTGGTGCCCAAGCAGCTACGCTTCTGCCGAAACTACGTGGAAATCATGCCCAGCGTGGCGGAAGGGGTGAAGATTGGCATCCAGGAGTGCCAACACCAGTTCAGAGGGCGGCGCTGGAACTGCACCACCGTCAGTGACAATCTGGCCATTTTTGGACCAGTGTTGGACAAAGGTAATTCTGTTTCATTTGTCACGAAGTGACACCCTGTAGTGGTTTGACTCATGTACCGAAAATGGTTTTTCTCTGACTCTTTGTGGCCTCTCAACAGACCGTTTGACAAGGGTTGCATGTGATTTTCATTACACATTCTCAAACCACCCTGAGGAGAAAGAGGGGGAGAAAAAAACCTGCTCTTCACGCATGCATCAGCAATTATGCTCATTCAAATCTTTATTTACATAGAACGAAGACAACACCACGCCTGAAATCACGCAATCGTATCAAACTACGTCGGGTCTTGTTGGCGTTTTCTTTAAGAGGGAATCCCCAGTGATTGTTCTGATGTTGATCCTCTGAAGCGCCTTTTACAACACTTCAGACGGAATTGTGGAGGCGTGTTGTCTAATATGTTGACTTTAAGTGAGAAAGAATGGCAACTTCCAGACAAATGCCAAGCCGACAAAAAAAGAAGAAGAAGCAGCTCCAAACAAAACAAATCCAGGCAGTATTGTTTTCGTGTGTATTTAGTTCAGTGGGAGCTTGTCTTCATTTTTCGTCATTGGAATCTTCAAGTGTTGAAAATGGATGGCTCTCTTTGACGACGCAAGTGTTATTGGCTCGACTAACGTCAATATGTGGGTTTCCTGAAAAGCGGTGGTTCTGGCGCTGCGAGGATTCTGCCCGACGCCAGCGATACGATAGATGAATATCTATTGTCCAAATGTAAATGCACCACTGACTTCCCATGACCAAGGTATACTCGCGTACCAATCAGTTTTCTCTCAGCTCATGATTCCGAAGCTCAAAATAAGCAACGGTGTTAAGGTTCTGAACTTATCACTCAGCTACCAGAAGTTTTACCGAGGTTAGACAGAGCGGCCGCTTTAATCTCTCAACCCCTTAACACTTAATGAACTCTTGAGCCAGTAATAAGGAGGCTTGAGGATGAGGAGGAGGCAAGAGGGGTTCTCCGTCCGAGCTCCTTTTGTGGAACAAAATGCCACCGCATCGCCCCCCTTCCCACCCCCCGTTGCTCCCCACCTTCCCGAGCCCAAATTGCTGGGGCGCTGAGTGTTAAAGGGGAGGCAGCGACTGGGCTTCAGTAGATCATTTTGATTGGATTAAGGTCAGTGAAGCCCTTAATAATGTGAGAGGTCAAAGTGACTGGATTAAGTGCCTTTGTCAGAGGCCAAGAAGAATGACTCGGGAGCTCCCAGGCCTTTGATAGGGCTTAGTAGGAGTGGACTTCCATTTCATCGGATTTGATTGATGCCGGTGTTTGTCTGTGCTGCCGGCCCATTGTCCTCACTGGTGTCTGTTTGTCTGCAATTCAGACTGTAGTGTGTCCGTTTCCTCCTGCTCCTTTTGGGCCAAAGGGGAGCAAGCGTCTTTATAGGGCTCACTTGCTACATGTAACGGCCCTCGTAATCCTCACCTTCACTATACGCAGACTGGTCATATTGGGCAACTTTTCAGCCGAGTGACCTCCTCTCAGGATCAAACGTGATCTGAGGGCGGCATGACGGCACACGTCACGTCATACGGTCAAACAGTTGCCATGTTGTCCATCATTTTCCCTCGGTTCGTCGCTCAGCCCGCACCCCGAATCGCCAGGCCTGCCTGCGGGCTGCTTCAGCGTCAGCGCTCATTAATTTGCATGAAGCAAAGTGTCAAAACATGCACCGCAGGAATCTGGCCGTGATGAAAGGTAACAGCTAGACGCGCAGGTGTCCTCAGCGCAACGAGACGATCCCGGAGCTGTTTTTGGCATTCCTGGTATTTACAGAACACCTCCCTGCCATCAGTTGACAGAATTACAGAGCCTCTTTAAAACAAAAACCAGGCTTCCGTGGTAATTTTGCAGGTATTACACCGTCACTCCTACCTCAAACCATTACGAGCTCGATCGGAAACTCGATTGACGCGACGCGTAAGCGATGTGGATGAAAGGCTCCAGCACTCCGAGGAACTGAAATCTCGCGTTCCCTTCTCAACCAGACAAGGATAAGGTCGGGGGATACGGGTTATGACCTGTGTCCCGAGGATGGGAAAGTGTAAGTATTTAGGATGAGCTAAGAGCTCTCTGCTTTTCACGAAACGTATGTCTCGCCATGCTGGGGGAGGGAAGCTAGCACACCGGTATATCATTAACTCTGGGCAAGAAAGAAAGAAGGGGTGTGGCAAATGGAGTTGATGGGGGGACCTTAGCCCCACTCCCTGCTGGGCTCAGCTCGGAGCACAATATCTTTGCAACCATGAGATTAAGCAGGAGAAAAAGTGCTTTTCCCCATTCACACGCCCTTTAGATTGTTTTATTAAACCATTTGAATAGGGATTTCCCCGTCTGCCGACAAGCAGGGTCCAGCCAATGCATAGTTCTCTGTTGCTATGACTTAACTTGGTCCCCACTAATCACCGGCCGGGGCAAATTTCATATAAAATATCTGGAGCCATTGTGGGGCTAAAACAGCGTGACAGTGGAGGCACAATAGGGGATTCAACCCCCCAGCAGGTCGTAGGGACCACTTGGCCTGCCTGCGTTTGGCAAAGTTTGCTGGGGAAGCGCTGTCAGGGGATGTGAAGTGTCATGAAGCGCCATCAATTGGTCTTAAGACCGAGCAGTGGAACCAATGCGAGAGCAGGTGAAATAAATGTTATTGTCGGTGTAATTGGCCCCAAAGGTCAACCAACCCCGTGTTGATCGGCCAAATATCTTTACGAGCCTTGTGAAGCCCACCTCCTCACACTGCTTTTTCCTTGAAATGTTGGAAGGTGAGGCCACTGTATTTTCCCAAAACATCAAGTGTTTCAACATCAAAAAATATACCGATCACTAAGCATTTCATCCTTTTTCTCGGGTTACCGTCTCCACGTTCACCGCCGGGGCCTGTTTAATTGGTTCCCGGGTCTACTCCTTTGCTCATTTTGTCCCAAGATAATCCTCTTGTCCTTGTCCCGTTCATCCCTACCCTCACTTATCCTCTGAAGCATCAATACAAAGCTGCCAAAGGAGTTCATCAGGGTTCTATGTTAGAGCCACACTTTGTACCCCTTTAGACTAACAAATGATCATCCGCCGGTTCCAATTCAAACCTTGCATCTCCTCTTTGTGGTGATTTTCACACGAGGGATTCTCAGCATGCACCGCAAATACAGTAGCTAAACAACTAATACAATAAAATACACCTCTGCTTCAGATCACACCTCCCCATTCACATTTGTCTTGAAGACCAGCGACAAAGGGGGAAAAAAAGATGAGCCGATCACTATTCCTTTGTTTTAATAAGCCCGGAGCCGACAACTTTGAATCGTGAATGTAGTGTTGTGAGCGGATGAGTTCAATAAAAGTTTCATTTCAAAGTTGGGTCGAAATTGGGTTTCTAAATTAGCCATTTAATTATGATTTGTCAGAAATCTCACATCAATATTTTCAGACCAGATACACAGCAAAATCACAGGTTTGGTTTTTCTTTTCTTTTCTTTTGCCAGCAGTTCATTTGATCAACACAGATGCCTTCCAACCTCATAAAATCGTCAGCCTGTACTTTTTGACGGTTACGATTCTGTTACATTTATGGCAGTGTGGTGATTGATTATACTGTAGCAGTGTGGAGTGGGCGGTGGCGTATGACAGTGGGCCTTTTCTCTTGCGTCATTGTTGTCTAATGCCCTTTAGTCCTTAAACTGGTTGGAACCTGCTGTAAGGGAGGAGCTCCTCCTGCCTTTTGCTTTGTACTTGTCCCTTTCTTTCTACTCGTTTACTCTTGATCTTCAACAGAAACACGCACTCGTGAAGTTGTGTTTGTTTAGCAGTATTCCGCTCATACAACATTTGCGATCACATTTGCTGGCATATCTGGACACCCATTGCTAGCGTGTGCGAAGCCATTTCCTAACCTTTCAAAAGCTTAATTGAGTGTCTTAACGATAGGCCTGTCAGGGGCCGTGCCTTCTGATGAGTCATCAGTTAACTATGTCAGCCGAGAGACAAAGGTCCTCGCTGGCCTTATTCACAGACATGACGATTGATGTCTGGGAGGATCGAAGCCCCACACCGGCACCTTTTTGCGGATGCCACTTAAACACATGTGGTCGACACCAGTAATGACCTTTGAGATGGAAGTTCACCACCTGAACGTGTTACAAGGGGTCTCATTGTGAGGTGATGCAAAATGGCATTATGTAAGCAGGTTTTGACCTACTTTCTCCACCAGTAAACTCATACATCCACAAGAAGAAGGTGATTTGATTTATATATTATTACTCTACAAAAAAAAAAGAATCCTCGCTTTGGGCCTTGAAATGGAGCTGCATTAACGTTTGAAGTGGTGAGGTATACATTAGTTTTGTGGTTCTTGGTAGGTGCTAGAGTTAGGTTAGAGGTTTGGTTTCAATTTGGGTTAGGGTTAGAGATGTGGTTAAGTAGTCGACTTGGGGTTCGTTTCAGCGTTAAGGTAGCTGGTGGGGTTAGCGTTAGGAAATATCCAGCAACAATGACACTCAGATCCGAGCAATGCTGTTTCTAAAATGAATGTAAAACTTGAAAACTAGACGTGGATGTGGATTTGTCTTTTGATTCGGTTAGTCATCGTGCTCGGGTAATCTGTCCGGTTAGCGTTTTCAGCGCTCGAGTTGCATCAGGTTAGGTTGCTGTGGCTGGGTTAGTGGTTTGGGTAGGGCTGCGTTTGGGTTTACGGTTGCGGTTAGGTAGGTTAAAGGTTTGGGTGACTGTTGGGGTTGGGGGCTAGTCTGTTAAAATAGCACTCAGATTCATACCTCACTCCTTGCGAAATTCAATTCAAACTTAAAACCTTTATCGGGATCTTTTTGAAGAGTTGCATTTATGTTAGGTTAGTTGTGTGGGTTTAGGGTTGTGTTTACCTTTGGTACGGGGTTGTGGTTAGGGTAAGGGTTAATGTTAGGCGGTTCGGAGTGTGTTAGAGCTTAGTTTAGTGAGGGTTAGGGTTCATCCCTGAAGAATGGAAGCTGTTACAAAGGGGCGACCAACTTCACATTGTCTTTCATGACAATTTCGTGAAGTTGTTTGATCAAGTTTGTGGCATCTTTCCCCTTCCAGCCACTCGAGAGTCAGCGTTCGTCCACGCCATCGCCTCGGCCGGCGTGGCCTTTGCGGTGACGCGGGCCTGTGCCGACGGCTCGGCCACCATCTGTGGTTGCGACGCACGTCACAAAGGCCCCCCCGGCGAGGGGTGGAAGTGGGGCGGCTGCAGCGAAGACGTGGATTTCGGCGGCATGGTGTCCCGGGAGTTCGCCGACGCGAGGGAGAACCGTCCCGATGCCCGCTCGGCCATGAATCGCCATAACAACGAAGCCGGACGCACGGTGAGCTCACCTGCGTCCTTGTTGCGCACATTGCTATGGTGAAGTTGTCGTTTTTAATAACAGTGAAAGAATAATGGCCCAAGTGCAAGCTTGGTGATGGGTCCTCCCACTAACGAAGAAACGTCTTACTTCTTTCCTCCACAGTCTCTAAATGACAAAATTTTCCTGAAGTGTAAGTGCCACGGGCTGTCGGGCAGCTGCGAGGTGAAGACGTGCTGGTGGTCTCAGCCGGACTTCAGGGTCATCGGCGACTACATGAAGGACAAGTACGACAGCGCCTCCGAGATGGTGGTGGAGAAGCACAAGGAGTCGCGCGGCTGGGTGGAGACCCTGCGGCCCAGGTACAACTACTTCAAACCCCCGACCGAGCGCGACCTCGTGTACTACGAGGGCTCGCCCAACTTCTGCGACCCCAACGCCGAGACGGGCTCGTTCGGCACCCGCGACCGCGTCTGCAACCTGACGTCGCACGGCATCGACGGCTGCGACCTGCTGTGCTGCGGCCGTGGGCACAACACCCGGACGGAGAGGCGCAAAGAGAAGTGCCACTGCATTTTCCACTGGTGCTGCTACGTCAGCTGTCAGGAGTGCGTCAGGGTCTACGACGTGCACACCTGCAAATAACACCTGCTTCTCCATCTTGAAGCTTCAGACTTTGGACCGCACCCGCCGTCCGTCCGCGGGGTCCGGCGGCCGGGACCTGCCGATCTGTTCGTGGAGGCCCGAGGAGTCAGCCTCCATCTTCTGGAAGGCTTCTCGAGGAGAATGTCGTGTGAGCTGTCGTGATGCTGTTGATGACAACCGGTTTCTCATGCTGACCCACAAATGACTGTTTGCTAAATGTCAAACACCACATTGGTGTTTTTATTTTTCATTTAAAAAAGATCTTGTCTGTTTGTCTTCCGTGTAGTTTAGCTGAGAAGAGTATGACTTGGCGCTACGGCGAATGAAAACCAACATCGGCCTCGCAGTTCTGATGTTCGGGGTTTTTAAATAAATCAATAAATAAATCTGCTAAACTCTTCCGGTGGCTGGAACATATCCCACTGGGTTGTTGCGTGGCTTCTCCACACCGTGACAACGAGGCGCTCTAAAGCAGCCAAGCCAGTCTGAAATCCCAGTGCACCAGCTGGCTGTCAATTTGGACATTGGCTTTTTTTTTTTTTTTTTTCCTCCTCGCTCTTTCGCCTTTCTCTGTGTGACGTGCATGCACTCATGGCTGACAATGAGGCACTCCAAAGGGGCCACGCCAATGGACTATCCAAAGGGAAGATACTTTGTTTGGGTTGTGGGCATTGCTAGCTAGCTAACTGTGCAGGATAACCGCTAATGCGAATGAAGACGCTCTTATGTAGTGACGGAGAGGCGACTCATTCCGAACTCGAAAGTAAGTCGCTATGCACCATTTTAGCCACGTCCCCCAAAAAACAGGAAAACTGAAATGGTGAAAACCCGTTTGTTATGTCTCCACAATCAAGTACTACATCATTTTGTTTCTTTGCATATTTCCAGCAATTATCTTCAAACATATCAAATGTATTTCGAAACAAATCTTTGAACTCAAGTCCCCAATTAAGAGCCAACCTTCAATTTCTGGTTTATCGCTGAAAGGTTTGCAATTAGTTGCTGAATTGTGCTACCTTACCCCTAACACACCCACACCGCAGCATAATCTTTCAGCCATCTGATAATCTGGACATTGCTGACTTATCTTATTCGAGACAAGCTGTCATTTCGCTTTACACAAGCTAAGTTAACAGCATTATCCCGAGCATGACAAGAACATTCCCGGGAAAAAAAAAATATATATATATATATATATATATATATATATATATATATATATGGAATTTTCCAACCAAAGACACCAACAAGGAAGCTCCACCCCCCAAACAAACGCTAAAAGTCCAGCACTTGTGTCCATAAAGTCATATGAGGCTTGTGTTCGCCTTTCTTTTATCAGTATTATTAGTAATGTCTCATATGACGGCGAGATGTTTGTGATGAGGGGGCATTTATTTATTTAAAAAAAAAAATTGGTAAAAATTAAAAGAAAGTACTTCCACCATTCCAGTTTCAATTACTGTACGCTGAGGGAATATGGGGTGACAATGAAATGGGAAAAAAAAAAAGACATTGAAGAAGTCATAATGTTATGAGAATTAAGTCAGAATATTGCAAGAAGTAAAAGTACAATTTGAACTTGAAATATATTCATTTCTGCACAATAAAGTTCCAACTTAATTTGGCAGAAAATGCAGACGTTATCCTCGCAACGTTTCAACTTTATTCACTTTACGGTAAGAGTTGATTCTTGCGTATTTGCATTTCTCGGAAAATGACTTCATTATTATTCTCGTAATTGATGTCACTAACCTTCACAATATGTCACTATTTCTATATTTTACAATGTTTCACAATTTTATGACCTTTTTCTTGAAAAAATACGACTATTTTCTTGGACTTGTAGTTCTTTAAATCTTACAACTTGATGATCATAATTAAGCTTTATTATCATGCTATTACAATATTGTTTTTTGAATAATAATTAATAATAATAATGATAAGAATAATGAATTTTTTTGTGACAAGAATTTCTTTCTTCTTGTAATATTACATTTCGTCATTTACAACTTTATTCTCATAATTATTGACTTTGTTGTCCTATATTTTGGAAATACAGTATTACAACTTTTTTCTCAAAATCCGTAAAAGTCATTCCATTTTATGACTTCGAAATTATGAATATTGTTTTTTGTAATATCCCAATTTTATTCCCGTAACAGCAGGGTTTATGGTCGTAATACTGCACTGTAACATTTTACTTCAAATGAAAGAAAATTGTGACTTTATTCAGGTAATAGAAGTCATCCTTCATTACTTTTTTATTGTAATATCACAACTTTATTCTCGTAAAATTAGCACCCGGAAAATCATGACTTTATTATCTTAATATCGTGATTTTTATTATTTTTTTTCACATTTCTCAGAATACTGCAACTTTATTCTTTTTTCAAATTAAATTGACATTTTTCTTGATGAAAATATCTTTTATCTCGTAATATTAAAAGGTTATTCTTGTGAAATTATGACTTTTTCCATAAAATGTCAACTTTTTCTCATGAGGAAAAATATGCCTTTTATGTCATATTACAATGTTATTCTCATAAAATGATGATGTTTTTCCTCATAAAATGACAACAATATTTGCATCATTGTTTTTGTTATTCTCTCTCTCTTTTTTTCTTTTCAGTGTGGCACCTAATAGTCCTTGAGGTACATTGATACTCCCTCGCAGAATCGTTTTTTATTTGGGTAAACATTCCGTGCAAGCAACACAAAATAACTTCTATAATAACTAACGTTTTGGGGGCATGCACAATGTGGATGGAGAGTGTGCAGTTGCGCTGAAAAGATGACCAAAAGGTGTGATGAGCCTTCTGCAATCTCTTCAATTAAAAAAATAATAATAATTACAAAAAAAAAAGCAGCGTCACTGAGTCTATCAAATGTTCCTGTCTTTTAATGCTGCTAAGTTAACATAATATTTGTTTGTCGTTGTTTGTTTATTATTGTCTGGTTTTAGGTTCTTACATACAGTATGTCTTTGTATACATTTTTCTTCTCCAATTCTTTCTGTGAAAGAGGTGTGTTTTATCGTTTGGAAAATGTGAAGTTTGGACTAATTGTTTGCCTACAGTAATCTTCTCCAGTTTAACCAAAATAGAGTTGTTTTTATTTGAGTTGCTTCTTGCTTTGTGGGGTGATGAGAGCAAACGTGATTTGACTTGTTGCTCTTTTTTTAATTTAAGATGACTCATGGCCGCTCTTTTTTTGTTTTGTTTTGTTTTGTTTTCGAGTAAAAACGACTGAAAGCTGAATCGAGAGGTCATGTTGCCACTTTATTAGGTACACTTGAACAGTCTAATTAAGGCTTTCTATTATTTTTAATTGCCCCTCCCCCCCCCCCCCCGGAAAAAAACCAAAATAAAAAATAATAATAATCTCGAATAAAAATACTTTTTCTTGAAAAATATGGCTTTTTCTCTCCAGAACTAGACTTTCTTGAAAAATGCTACTTTTTTTCCACAGGAAAAAACAAAACATTCTTGAATAATATGGGTTAAGGTTATGACTTGTTTGTAAAAAAAAAAAAAAAAAAAACTTTTTCTCAGAAAAATAGGACTTTTTTTTTCTTGATTTTTCTTCATACCAGTACAACCAATTTAAGAATATGGCTTAAAATATATAGATTTGTTCAAGAATTGTTCCTCCAAAAAATGAGACAATCTGAAAAAAAATCAAACTTCTTCAAATAAAACACATTTTTTTCTCACAAAAGACTTTGTTCACCTCCCACCCCACCCCACCCCCCAAAAAAATAATTATCTTGACCAACTACAACTCTTACTGGATAAGATAAATAAATCCAATATAACTTTTTCTAAAACAAATCTCAAAACTAAATTGAGCAATATTATCATTGCTACGGCAAAGATTTTCATACATTTTGTAGACATGATTAGATTGTGCAGATGTACCTAATAAAAGTGTAATGTAGCATAAAAGGTCATTTCAGATGAATTGTAGATGCAGTACACATCATTTCATTATGCTATTCATGTCCTCTGATGTATTTCTGAAACCTGTCCATTATGCTATAAGTTTAATATTTGCGCTCTAATTTCCTTTTTAAAGTCCAAAGTTTTGTACATACTAGTGTTTGTAATTTTTTTTTTACAATTATTTATTGTCCGCTATGTATATATGAGTAAGTGAAAGTATATATTTACAGAATGTTTTTTTTTGTTTTTTTTGGGGTAGACTTGAGTTGCCTTGCATTTGTACAGTATATGTAAACGCTGTAAGTGGCGACACTGAATGCCTCCTCGGCTCCATTTCTGGTCTCACACTGACTGCACGCAGGCGTCGTCGCCCTTGTCGATTTTTAACTCTGTAACAACAAAATAAAACAACGTAAACAGGCAAAACGTGTTGACAAGCGTCTGTCTTTTTCAAATAACTGCACTGTTAAATGGATTTATTTTTTACAGATTTTAACATTTTATCATGTGTGCTTTCTGGGAAAATTTTGCTTGGTATAATTGTTCCCAGTGCGGTGGCATTTATAGCATATTTTATAATAGTATGTGGGAAATACAGAAGTCTGAAACTACTTTTCCAAGAGGCCACTATCACCAAAACAAAAACATAACATCCATGCTCTTTGTTGGATGAAGCGGTTATAGATAAGACTTTCTTAGGAAACTCGGCGACTCTGTGTAGGTTTCGACCGACTTTCAGTCACCAAATTGTCCAAGGACACGCCCTCACGCCCTCACGCCCATCTTGGCACACAGCGGTCTGCCAAATTGGCAAACACGCCAGCGAGTCTTGCGCTTGCACGAATCACGATACGCCCAAGTGCAGCTGCAACATCTACAAAAACAGAGCCGCTTAATGAAAAAATACGTTTAAAAAAATCTTTCAAAAAAAGACTTCTTTCTTATGACTTTATGACTTATGACTTTTGGGGGAAAATACAACTTTATCCTTAAGATAACTTTTTTTCAACATACAACAACAACACTAGTCTTTTGTTTAAATTATATGACATTCTTACAAGGATGGATGAAAGTCACGCTTTTATCTCTCCAAATTTGTTTTCTCCTAAAGAAAAATACAACTTTATTTTAATTTTTAAAAAAATAGGTTCTTATGCTAGAAAAAAATGGGACCATTTTCTTATGTTTACAACTTTTATTACAAAAAATACAACTTCATTGTTATACGATTACACAATGTTTGTCTGGACAGGACTGACTGAAACACTAAATGTTCACAGAATATTTTTTTCAATAAAAAATATGTTTTTTCTGTATGAACTATATTCGATATAGGCTAGTTGGCATTGTGTACATAATATGGGTTGCACATAATATGTAATTTGTATAATATCTATCCATCCAACCATCCATTTTCTATGGTGCCATTGTGTGTCTCATCTCTTGCAATTGTCATTGGACGTGTGGAACCTATTTTGGACTAAACCTTGATAGTTATTAGCAGGACTTTTTAGGGCCATAAAACGACATCTTGGACTCAAACGTGCAGCCGGTTTATCAATGAAAGAAGCTAGACTCATCTTTTGAGTCCTTTGAGACTCGTTAAAAAGATGCTTATCTTGCCCCCCCCCCCCCTCCCCAATGCCATATAAAGAAAGAAATGAGTGTTTAGAAATTTAGATTAGTGGAAGAAGAAGAAAAAAAGAAAGATTAGAGGTCCAGAGTAGTGAATAGAGCCCACCAGTGGTCCGGCTCAGCCTGCCGACCCCTCATAGTGGTTTTGGAGGCCCTAATAATATCTAACCCCATTATCACGCACGCATGCACACACACACACACACACACACACGCCCTCCATTCAAAAAGTCGTATCAATGAGAAGTTGTCATTGATGCCCAGCTACTCCAGAAAGAAACGAAATATATTCAAGGCTGCTTTTAATCAAGCAGGTGAATAAGTCAATACAAATCGAAAATGTTGGACTGAGCAGCCCAATGCATTCCTTTGTCGCACTAAGTTACAATTCTCCTTCTATGGTTATCATAACACTTCTATTTCCCTGGTACCCTTCTGCGCTGGGAAAATAAGACTTACAAATATATATATGACTATTGTCTAAGGTACCAATTTAAAACAAATAAATAAATAAAAACGGGTCGAAAAACATGACAATTTTAAAATAAGTCTTTTTTTTTATTTTGAGGCACACAAAAAAAAGACTAATTGAAGACTATTGAAGATTGAAGGCTTGAAGAAATAGTTTTTCTTGAAAAGTATTATGCATTATTATTTTTGTAAAAGACGACTTTTTGAAAAAAATAAAAAATCATCACTATAAGATTTCGGTCTCAAAATAAAATACAAATATTTTAACGACAGATTTTATCCAAAAATTCTGAAGAACCTGCTCTTTTTGTTGACAAAATATTGCTTCTTAGACATTATTGTTTTCAAATATAAAAATGATATTTTTACATTTCATTTTTTTCTTAAAAATATTTGTATCATTATGATATTTCTTTTTTTAAGAAAAATTAAAAAAAATTCTAGAATAATATTTTCTTTCTGGATATTTTTTCCCTAAAAAGATTCATTTGCTTCGGAAAATGTCAAACTGAAACTCTGACTTTTTCTGCACGAGTTTTTTCTTGAAATAATACAACTCCACCCCCTTAATATTATGAATTATATAGTTATTATATTTGGTGATTTCTTGAAAATATAAAAGAAAATTATTGTTAAAAAAAATATGACTGACTGTGATGTGTTTGCTGTGGCGTTGCTTTGCAGTTTCTCTTATTTTCAAGTGAAATACAAAAGCATTACAGTAATGTGCAACAAAAAAGCGCCATTATTCAATTGCATCTGTCTTGGCTGTAATGTACACATTTTTGGGACAAATAACAGAAACAAACCACCCTACTAAGTCCCTCCCTCGAGAATGTTGACCAAAAAAACAACAAGAACCTTTTTGATTTTTGTATTGAGTCTGTGAGGAAGCTTGCAGTAAGGAGCAGCTCATTGCGCGGCCCTTTGACAGCATTCACGGCAAGCGAATGAGCATGTAAACGGGTCCAAAAGGAAAAAAACAAACAAACAAAAAACCACGAAACAGCTCTCAGGATGGACAGAAAGCCCGCGGCCTCCGCAGCGCCTCCGGAGTGCTTCCCTCCACCTCGCCGGCCGCGCTTTTGTCACCCACGTGAGACGGACATTGTTAGCGGATAGTTGCCAGAGGAGGAATCATGTCCTCCCGACTGTGAGAACTTTGACACGGCCAAAGTGAGAGCGCTGGCGGCCAATAACCATATAAAAGCAACACAATGGACCTCGTTGCAATCACTGAGCCTTTTTTATTTGATGTCCTTTTTTGCTTGGGAATGTGGGGGGGGGGGGGGGGGGGGGGGTGTTGCGCTCGGACACTGACAAGGGAATGCATTTCAAGCTACTCAGTCACATACCAATACTGTATAGAGTACAAGTAAGTAGAAAATGTCTTGGGGGGGTTTTGCCCTCAAAAAAAGACCCAACAAAATGTGACTTTTCTCAAAAGCAAAATTACAAATGTATTCCATAAAAAAAAAAAAAAAAAAAAAAACAATTCTTAAAAGAATAAAATGGTGGGTTTGTTCCTCAAAAAATTCTTGAAAAAAATGGAGCAATTTATTTTTCCAAAATATGATTATTTCCTTGAAGAAATACTACTTTAGTCTGACAAAAATACAACTTCATGCTCGTATGATTAGGACTTCTTGTTTTTTTTTTTTTAAATATTACTTATGAGTAAGATTATGGGGAAACATGATGTTTGCCGATGACATTGCGATCTGCAGTGAAAGCAGGGAGCAGCTGGAGGAACAGTTCGAAAGGTGGAGGCGAGCACTGGAAAGCAGAGGAATGAAGATTAGCCCAAGTAAAACAGAATATACGTGCATGAATGAGAGGGGTGGTGGGAGAAGAGATAGCGAGGGTGAAGGACTTGAAATACTCGGGCTCAAGCGTCCAGAGCAATGGGGAGTGTGCTGTGCTCAGGAAGTGAAAAAACGGGTCCAAGCAGCTTGGAAGGTGTCCGGCGTGTTATGTGACAGAAGAGTCTCCGCAGGGATGAAGGGCAAAGTTTATAAAACAGTGGTGAGGATTCGAGACAGTGGCACTGAAGACACGACAGGAAGCAGAGCAAATGAAGATGTTGAGGTTCCGGGTTGGATCAAATTAGAAATGAGCTCATCAGAGGGACGGCCGAGGTTCCATGTTTTGGAAACAAAGAAATCGTGAGTATATTGGTAGAAGGATGATGAGGATGGAGCTGCCAGGCAAGAGAGCGAGAGGAAGACCAAAGAGAAGGTTGATGGATGTCGTGAGGGCAGTTGGTGTTGGAGAGGAGGAGATAGCAGGAGACTTACAGGCTCACATGGAAAAGGAGGACGACCCCGAAAGGGACAACAAGCCCAAAGGAGAAGAAGAAGAAGAATCATGCAAAGCACATTATGCTTGTGCATGAAATGTGCTATAGGAATACATTTGCTTTGCTTTGCTTTTGCTTCGCTTCGCTTCGCTTCACGATGTACTGTTGATCGGATAAAAAAAGTCTACGTTTTTTTCATGAAAATAAATCACTTTTTTTCTCAAAAGATACAACTTTTCCCCTCCAGAAATAGAACAAAATATATTCATTTAACAAATAAAATGTTTTTTCTTTAAAAAGTACAACTTTTTTTTTTTTAAATAAATGATATTCGTCCAAAAAAATTATGTTTATAGAAAAAAAGTTTTGGCAACTTTTTTACATCCAAATATTTTTCCCTTCAGTGTGACCTTACTAGCTGTTTGAGTCGCGTCGAAGGCGACGCGGTCACCGAGGCGTATTTTGCCTTTTCGAGACGACGGAGGTGAACGAGACGGACGTTTATCAGGATGAAACGTGAAGAGAGGCGACGGCCTTTTGAAGTATTGCGGCAGCCAACAAAGACCTCTCGGCAGCTCTCTACTTGCAAGAGAACGTCAGCCAGATGACGAGGAGCCGCTGGGGGGGGGTTGTCGTACGGGAGACATCTTGACGCACTCGGCGGGTGCGCGTGCGCGTTCGGGTATCAATCACGTCACTGTCGCCGTATGATGTGGCGGTCCGGCCCAGACGCCGCTCGAGCGGGGGGGGCCTGAAGGCAATGACGAGAGGTCGTCAGTGGATCATAGGTGCAATGGGGAGGAGGCAGACATGATCACTCATTAGTCACCTTTTCACCTTTGTGTGTGTGTGTGTGCGCGTGCGCGTGTGTAGTCGCGAGCAGTTGAACAGGTCGGATGAGCTCACCTGCATTGCCAGCAGCACTTTCACTCGTCTTTTGGGGATTTTTCTGCTTCCACATCGACCCCTTTTCCAGTCTTCTGTAGTTTATATATAATACAGAGCAGAAGTGTTTTGTCATAAGATTACAACTTTCTAATGAAGTCACTTCATTCAAATATGAATTTAAAATACGATATTTTTCTTCAAAGGTTCTGATTTATAATATTTCAAATATTTTTGTATTTCTGAAAAACGTTTTTTTGCCAAAACATATTCTAATTCTAACAGTGTTTGGACAGATTTTTGGGTGACTTTTTTTGGTGACTTTTTCCTCATAAGATGATCCATCCATCCATTTTCTGAGCCGCCTCTCCTCACAAGGGTCGCGGCTATGCTGGGGCCCATGCCAGCCATGAACTGGTTGCCAGCCAATCGCAGGGCACATACAAACAAACGACCATTCACACCTACGGGCAATTTAGAGTTGGCAATGAACCTACCATGCATGTTTTGGGGATGTGGGAGGAAAGCGGAGTGCCCGGAGAAAACCCACGCAGGCACGGGGAGAACATGCAAACTCCGCACAGGCGGGGCCGGGGATTGAACCCGGGTCCTCAGAACTGTGAGGCTGACGCTTTAACCAGTCGTCCAATGTGCCACCTCATAAGATTATGATTTCTTTAAAAAAAAAAAAAAAAAAAAAAGACTATTACTGTCCTAATAATATTACACTTTTGAAAAATATGGCTTTATTCTAATCATTTTCTTGAAAACACATTTTCTTAAAAAATATGATAATGCGTACAGTTTGAAGAGAATTACTTTCGCTTAAACTTTTTCTAAAAAAGAATTCTGGAAAATACACCTTTATCTTTATAAGATTCAGACTTTTCTTGAAAAATACAAACTTCAATTTATAACATTTTGACTTTCAAAAAAAAAAAAAAAAAATAAATAATAATAATAATTTTGTTTTTTTTTTAAATCTCCTTTTTCCTCCTTAATGAAGATGATGTCGTTAGCTTGAGCAGGTGTAGTGAGCGTCCTCTCCGATGTGTGATGGTCTTTTGGTTTGTTACGTTCACCTAAGTAACCTTTTGGATAAATTGCACTTGCCAGATCAATTTCAATGCGACATACTTTTTACTTTTACTTGAGTATTCTTGTTAAGAAGAAGGTTACTTCTAACGCGTTACGCTGAGATGCAGTACATTCGCTGTTATTGTTCGGGCCATCGATTTGTTTTGTTTTATCAGAGAGATTTCTGTCACTTGACTCTGTTTCAGCAATACAGCGTAACCACGAGCGACGTTTGACTTCATTTCACCTATCAAACTGAGCCAGGCAGTCACATGACCGCAGAAGTCTCTGCTGCCCCCACAAGTTTGGAAGTGACAAATTTACGTGACGTATGGCAGAGAGAAACAACGGCGTGCGACTGTCAGTCGGGAGCGTCGGAAGCATCAGGCGTCACATTCGACACGATTGCAGAAACATCTCCAGGTGAGTCTGGCATAAAAATGGCCACAGTTCAAACTTGAGAAAACTCGTCTCCACCTGGTGAGCCTACTATGCTGTTTCGTGAGTGTAAAGCCAAGAAAAAACTTCATTTCAGACCATTTCTCGCGGCTGAATTTGCCTTAATTCTGTTCTTATTGTTCTCGTTAAAGTGACTTGAGCAGTTGCTTCACTGAACACTTCCTCTTACTCAATTATTTGGAGGCCTACATTTGACTTTTAAAGTAACAGTACTTTTCCACCAGTACAATTGCGGGCTCCACTCGGCACCTCTGTGACCCGTATCGGTGACAAGGTAGGGGGCGGGTGCGCAGGAGCGGGCTTATCATTAGCGGGGCCTGGCGCTGGCCTCTGCTAGTTCCAGTAATTAGCTCACAAAGGGCGGCGCTTGCCTTCCCACTGCTTTTCCCACACTACACTGCAGGCTCAGAATTCCAATCGGCCCCAGACCTGCAATCTCCTCGCTTTTTAGACGGCAAATTACTGACAAGTCCCATTCTTCACAGCACTGTAATTGCTTTTTAGTGTTGTTTTTATTGAGGCCACAGCATACCCCCCTACCGACCCCCTCTCCGCTGCCTCAATAAAGTCAAACGGGGAGGGTGCGAAAGGAGGGTGGGGGGTGCGAAGGGTTAATATAGATAACATTAGCCCCTAATTGGAAGGTCTTGGTCAGCAGGGGGGCTCGGCAGTTTTTGGGGCTGATTTTCGTTATCTTCAAATCATTTCCGAGTCGTATGAATTGGATCATGTCGTCATGTCCTGTGTGTCGCTCGCTCGCATCTATTCTTTGCGCGCTATCATCGCCGTCACAATGCAAACCCGCTTGAGCAGAGAAAACGTCTCATTATGGCGCTTTTAAAACGACACCCAACATTCTTGGCTTGCGTCAAGCTGTTTCCCTCCGTATGACACTCCGTGTCTTTTCAGTGGCCAGGACAAATGCTCCAAACTGTTGCCATCTCCAGAGGCCTGGGATTAAAGGATATTCATTTAAAAAAAATAAAAATAAAAAATAAAACACACACACACACACACACACAAAAAAAGCAGTTGAGGATACATTCTCGGCTACTTTATCGCCACAGAGGAGTTGACACTAATTACCAGGATGTAAATACTGCACAAAAACTGTCAATTTCACACAAAATATTAGAATTTTAGGATGATGTCATTTAAAAAAATATACATTTACATCATTACTTTTTCATGATCCTTGTCATTTGCACAAGCGTATACGTGCATTACACTGTTACTATATTTCATTTGATTTGACCGTCATGAATACAAATCTATTTGAAATTACTGCCCTAAATAAAACCAAATGAAAGTGTAAACAATTGTAGAAATGGGTGATGAAAGTGTAATGAGTAATAAATACAATATGCAAATGGGATTATAACAAATGAAAAAATATGTCATTCATAAAACGTTATCATAAAAGATACATACAAATGAAATAATTAAAAAAGATTCATTATCATTAAATTAAAAAAGAAGTAACATTCGGATAATACATTTAAAAATATAAAAATGCAACTAAAACACTGTAATGTAATAAATCCATTGAAAGAAAAATCACACTAAAGAACTTAATCAGAAATGTGTGTACTGTAATGAATGAAAACTATTTTAAATTTTTTCTGAATACCCAAATAATTTCTAAAAATTATAAACACATTAATTCAGACTTTAATAATAAAAAATAAAAAAGCTCATCAATTTAAATGATTATATAAAAAAAAACAATGAATACACATTCTGTGCATGATTTTTGTTTTCAGTTTGTTTTATTTCTTTGCGTTCACGTGTTTCTATAATTGTATCATTTGACACTGTCAAGCAAAGGTGAGTCTTGTTATCTTTCTAAAGCTGATAAATACCTACTAGTGCCTTAAAAAGGTGTGTGAGGTGAGTGCATAATGAAGAGGACTAGCACATAATACAGGTGCGCTACGTGCACATTTTTACACATGGCGCCGTGGCCTGGGGGGCTACGAGCTTCTATTGACGCAGCTAGCGTGCTAATTCGCCTGTGCCCTTACGTGTCCGTGGTGATGTCAGCGCGAGCAGCTCGACACCTCTGACCCCGTCATGCGCGTCAGGCAGCCGGTCAGAAGCCTTCATTAAGGCGCCACTACAAGCCCGCTAATGCGTTAGCACACCAACGCCAGCCAGAAATGCGAGGCTGCAGTCGACTGCGCGGCCTGGAGGCAGACAGGTGCGCAGTCGGGCCGCGCACGCACAAAAAGCGGCTCTCTGTCTACATCAAAACAATGACTCAGCAAATTGTACAATCATAACACGGCATGTGAATATCAACATGCAGGTTCAAAATGTGAAAATCACCTGCCAAGTTCGTTGGTCAGGTCACGCCTGGATCGGACTACAGGAAGAATCCGGTCTCTCGCGATGGCCCGACGGCAGACGCTTTTGAGCAATCGGCCGATTGCGAGACGATATGCCAAAAAGTCGATTCGCAATTTGTCGACTTTAAGCTTTAAACGTCGACTCATCGATGAATCAGTTCGCCCCTCTACTCTGTGCCCAGACCGGGGAGATGCCAGATCGTTCCTTTGTGCGAGCCGAATTCCGTTTGCATTCCGTCTCGCTCCTGGTTATGATTTACTCCTTGTTGACCTTTTTATCGTTCATTTTGGCATCTTCCTGGCAACTCTCCTTGCTCCCTTTTCCCATCACCGTAAGCCATGTGGTTTCCTCGTTTTTTTCCTTTTGTTATGTTGCTTTTATTTGCGTTCACTTTGCGTCCTAGCTTTCAGTTCTCCCCCCCCCCACAGTTTGGTTGCGCATTTTTGTGCCTCTGTTTTTAACTAATTTATTTGTTGATTACAACAAAGCTCTATTACTGCTTTGGGCTCCGATCTATCACAAAGCATAAATACAAAGAATGTATATTTGCACGCCAATCTGTGCCAGCAACGTACAGTGACAATTCCAGGCTCTTCCACTGTTGCCGAATAATAGCTTTGCGTTCAACTGAGCAGGCCCAAATTCCACACCAAGTGAACTTGTGAGTAAATTGACATGATATCATCATTATCTCACTTGTAGTACATTACTTTTTGTAACATTTTCATTTGGTGTGTTGTAAGATGTCTCTCACTTACAATATGTGTCTCGGCTCAATCAAGTTTGGGAAATATTGTTTCCCAGACATCAAATAACGGGTCTTCGGTGACTTTGATTGGAAATGAGGAAAGGTGCTCCAATTCTTGCGTGCCGAGTAATGGCTCCTGCATTGCAGGGATTAGAGGGCGAATGTGTGCGCACTGGAAATGTGAATCAACTTCAAACTGATATACGTCATTCAAAGAAATAACTTCAGTCACCATTTTGTTTCTCTTTGCTCTTTGAAGCAACTTTCCAAAACGAGTCTCCCACACAGCACTTTCTGAATCGCTGCTTTAGAGAAACGGACCATGCAGCTCACAGCCAACCGAGTCACCCTCCACCGCTAAATCCACTTCCTTGGCACGGCGCCCCTGTTTACCCTTAACGCCTTGCCAGTACGGCCCACATCCCGCAAAGCAACAATCGGACCTTCTTGATATCAGAGGCCCCCCGTGTCATCCTTCGAGGGCTTGTCTCAACCATCGGTCACGGATGTCCTAAGATGTCGCTCATTGACTCCGATGGCTCTCGCGTTCTTCGGGCCAGTTCTGCTCGGGCGATTGAAGGGTGACAGATGTACAGCAGTTCAAATAGAATACACAGTAGATACAGTAATGACCTGGAAGGAAGAGTCCATTTCTTGGCTGAAGGATGAATGATCCATTGGCTTATGGCCAGGACCCGAAATATGGCCCTTTTAGTCTTGAGATTTCGTCGCACGCTGCACAGTCACTAAACCCTGTTTCGGATTCCCCAAATATGGCCCTTGATAGTTTTGAAATTTCGTTGTACCCCGCCCAGATTCAAGACCCCCCTCTGCCGGATGCAGTTAAGTAGCCTCCGATCATTATGGAGCGTCGTCCTTTCTGACACCGTGCAGCGCATTTCACTCCAGAATGCCTCGATAGTCTTTAGATTTCTTTGCTCACTTGATGGACTCAGGACACCACAACTGTAGCAAAGCAGCTGAAGAACAGAACCAAGACCAAGCGTTTCTGACACCAGGCAGTACATTCCTCCCCCAAATGCCTCCGTATTCTTGACATTTCATCGCATGCTGCAGAAATTCAAGACACCCTGTGCCAGATGTAACAAAGCAGCCCCAGAATAGAAGCCGAGACCTAGCTTTCTGACGTCAAGCAGAATACTTCTCTCCCGAACGCTTGGATAGTCCTCAAAAGCTTTGCTATTATTGAGACTTCATTTGACCCTGTACAGATTCAAGACACTGTATGCCGGATGCAGCAAAGCAGCTTCCGAACAGAACCGGGCCTCCTCCATGTTTCACAATAGGGACAGTGTTCTTTTCTTTGTCTGCAAACATAGAACTGATAGAAAGCTCCAGTTTTGTCTCATCTGTTCCAAGGACTTTCTCCCAGAAACTTTATGTCTTATCAACATGCATTTATGGGTTTGGGTAGATCCTTCTTTCATTTTGTGTGTATATGAAAAGCATCGTCCGGACGCATTGACGCACACGGAATCAAAGTTGTCCGCATGTAGCCGGGGCGGAGTGTAAAATCGTATGTAAATCCCCTTAGCAACCTTTTCAATCAGCACACAAAGGTGATTGGCAGACGACACCGCCGCACATTGATCCTTTGCCCCGTCCTGTCTCCCTCTGTGGCGCCCCCTACTGTGAGAGGCGTGGGGTACGGTGCCCGCTGGCTCGGGCCGGCGGCGGCCGGGGGCCAGCGCAGATGCTCTCACGGCGGCCGTAATAATGTACGGTTTGTTTCCTGCCTCTTTTGGAGCCGTCATCCTGAATATGAGACGCAGAGGGAGGCATCCCATGCCTGTCCCTCCGAGTTGCGTTACGTCCCGGACCGAATCGAACCGCTTTTCTACCACCGCTGCAGCCAAACCCAATTTTTATTCGAAAACAAGGACAGTGACTGTGATGACTACAGCAAGTGACACGGAACATGATGTGTCCACATCCTGAATCAATTCTTGTGAACAGTTTTGATATAGCAATATGAGACACTGCATTCCCATGCCCCTTGCTGGGTGTTTTTATCCCCACGTAGCAGGGAGCAAGGCCCCTACTGTGCTCCCTCACTCGCTTTGACCCACCGGCAGCCCCCCCCCCCCCCCTTCTTTTAGTCAAACGTTCATATTGATCTGATATGATGTGCAGGAATAAGTGGGGGATTACTCACCACGCAGAGGTTTACCGGGGTTGCGGAGCAAGGTGCTCGAGGGGGGAAACATTTGAGGAGATTTAAGGAGACCATGACATTGTGACATTGTGTGTGCAGGAGATTTGTCAAGCCATCAGAATTTGTCTGTTTGGTTTTTTACACTGGATTGAGAGTGGGTGGGGGGCGTATGGTCACCCCCTACTGTCCTATTTATAGTCCTGTGTCCACACGTCACAACTGTCAGTATGTGCTGAGATATGACGGCGAAAAGGAGCGAAGAACATGTAACGCGGAGCTCGGAAATGATGGATTTAACTGGACCTCAAGCCGCTTCACTGCCAAGGATGGCGGAATGGCGCAAAATCGCATTTTTGACCAAAGTGAGGTAAGTTACTGTTGTATTTTTCCACAGATGGTCACTTCCAACAAACATGTAACTCTGTCGCCAGCATGAAGGTGCTCTTTGCATAATACACATCACTTGTAATCTTGTTCACATGTGTACACCAGGGCCACATTTGGATTTTGAAAAAGGACATATTGGCCAGGTCATTCATAGATGAGGTCAAATTAAATGTTAAAAATTGTCAACATTTAAAACTTACTTTTAAAATTGCATTCACAATTAAGAAATGCATATTGTATGTTCATATTTATAATACATCAATTAACCAAATAGTTAATGATAGATATTCATAAATATATTCTAATTCAGCAATTTTAGGGAAACCAGCTAAATTAATACAACACATAGTACAGGACTGTTGAAAATGTGAATGCTTGCTGTGTCACATTAAAGAACTCCATGTGGCCCGCAGGCCATACTTTGCCCACCCCTGCAGTACACAGAGGATTTCAATAACATTTGTCTTCAATAGTTGAAAAGTTAGCATGTTTCGATCATACCATTCCAAATGGCAAATTGAACATTCTTTTTTATTTGTGTTTTTCATAATGAATGTCTTCTATGGCAACGGTTGTCAAACTCGGGTCCCCGGCCTCCAGCTTGGGGGTCCACAAAATAATTTGCAACACATTATTGTATTGTACCATTTTAAAAAAAGTGCATACCTGGTGTGCCAATAAAGCAAAGATAAGAAACTAATTGCTCCTCCCTTCCTTTGCTCTGGGGCAGTTAAAAGCTCTGATATGTTGACGTATGACTACTTTTTCATACAAAAGGTTTATTATTTACAGGAATAAAGTTCTATTTTTTTCGAGAACAAAAGGCATATTCTTACGTCGTTGTCCTTGTAATCATTGGATGGAACGTTAGTAACAATAGTAAACATTTGAAACGGAAACGCTAACCACCTGAAAGTCTTTGTAGGTAAATTGTTTCATCCCAAATCCGACATCGCTATCTTTATATTCTCTCGTACCCAATGACTCCATATTTATCGGTCTGTGCACCTATAATGTACCATAGTTTGATCATATCTAATAGTACAGTATGTAATGTACCCCATTAATAAATTGATCTCGGCCATAGTGTATAATGTATCGTACACTGTATCGACCCCTTATGCAAAGGTCTGTGCACCTGTAATGATGTCCATATTTACCCCATGTTTAATGCTCTGTGCCCATATCATTTACAATATTTACAGTAGCTCAGATTTTAAAAATGTGTGTACCTATAATGTACCACATTCTCCCCATTTGTAATGGTCTATGCACCTGGTAGCTTATATTTCCGATATGTCATCACCCATGTCTAAATTAGGCAAACATGGGAGAAACCAATTGGAATTGTGTCACGTAGAGAGACAATGCACTGTAAAATAGAGCACAGCACATAAACGTGTGTGTGTGTTTGAAGACAGTAGAATGACAGTGTAAGCAAACTTTCTAAACTGGTCAACAGAGCACAAAGTAAGGGCAAAGCTTCCAACCCAACGCCTCGTCTTGCTTTTAAAGGACAACAACAAGCATAACACTCAGGATGTTGCGGTTTTTTTTGACATAAAAAGGCCAAATATTTTTGAAAGAGGTTTTTTTTTTTTTTTTTTTGGTCATTGCTCGTTTACTATGAATAGATTTGACTGATGGTTGTTATTGGCTGACCACCACCTGAACCAAAAGGAAAAAGTTAATTTACTTGTTTTTTTTTTTTTGGGGGGGGGTGAAAATTCTTTCACTGGGTGTCTTCAGTATGAAATTAAAGGATGAGGCAAAGAGCGAGAAAAAGTCAAGTGTGGTTTTGGAAACCGCCGTGTGTGTGTCACTGTGTGTGTGTGTGTGTGTGTGTGTTTTATAGAAGCCAATTTCAAGTTGTTTTCCAGCGAGGTCAGCGGCATGATGTTTACAAAAAAGCAACAGCACTAAGCTAACATCACCGCTAGCGTCACTCGTAAGCTTCTTTCATGTGACGGATAAGTAAGGTTTAGTACGTACCGTTGAACTACAGCAAAAACTGCGTTTAGCAGAAGCTAATTAGCAACACAGGCGAATATGAGAGCTGTGATTACAAGCACTTTAGCGAGCTTGTTTTTCTATTGTTTCAATTGTAATCTTAACAACTAAGGGATGTTTACAAAAAATGTAAATTGGTACACGCCTCCTGCCAATAACCAGGATGAGTTGAAGCGATTTTTTCCACTTACGATCAAAGTAAGCAAAGGCCTGATTACCAGATGTCTCGAAAACATTATCCTGAGTGATTATCCTGTGGTGTGGGGTATATTTAGATTATTTTTTTTTTTCTTACCAATTTACATTTTTTAAACCTTGTGAATATTTCTGATATACGCAAATCCTTTTGTACGTGGGCCGAGGCACGGACTCTCCAATTGTGACGTGAAAATGAACGATAGCCGACATACAAGACATACAAGTCGGTCACATGACTGTCTTTTCCAGAAAACACGACCTCAGCCGAACAAACCTACTCGAGCAAAACACCACTTGGATTATGTGGCCTATAAAGTTCGCTTTGGTGTACCTGTAAATTTTGGACATTGGAAGCCTGCTGGAACATATTATCACTCAGCATTACAAATCATTGCCAAAATCTACTTTGATTAGGTCGCAGTAACTTTTCTAGAGGATTCTCCACTGTAAATCATTTAAAATGTTCTTTTTTTTGGTTTTAAATCTCTGGGTAAGCAACACCCACTTGAATGACAACAATGCGTGCAAATATGCTGAAAGAGATCTCGGGTGCGCTTGGCGGCACAAAACACAAATTATGGTTTTTAGCGGGGAAGTGAGGCAGTGTTATGACCCTTGTCTGTGTGGTCCATCAGCAGCTATAAACTCCACTGGCCTCCTGCTGCACCCCCCCCCCCCCCCCCCGCCCCCCCACATCCCTCCCGCCTCCCTGCTGGGGGTAGCCGGCATAGTTGACCCTAGTTAAAATTCAACGGGCTTCACAATGAGCATTTTTTATTTATTTTTTTTCCCCCAATGACCTGCTCGGTTTAAAAAGGAAGTGGCTTTATTGTGGTTTAAAGATACTGCTACGAATACTTTCGCTAATTTAAATATAATATAACAAAAGTGATCGGATTTTACCCTGAGGAATGAGACATTATTTATTTTTGTTCTACTGTTTATTATGAGAATAAAGTTGCATACTGTAAACTTTTTTTATCTAAAAATATATGACTTCGGTTGAATAAATGTACATTTTTATTTTTTTCATCTCAACAATGTAACTTTTGATTTAAAATGGACGACTTTAATCTAAAAAATCTAAACAATTTTACTTACTATCTAAAAACTGCACAAACAGATACAACTCTTTTTCTAAATATACGACTTTGATATGAAAAAATACAACTAAATTCTCTTTTTTCTTTTAAAATACATGATTTTTTATCTTGAAAAACTACAACTTCATTCTCATAATATATAATATTAATATTAGAGTCCAACTCACCGGTCGGTGGTAAACGACAGCATACAACTTTAATCTCGAAAATATGTAATTTTAATCTCGAAAATATGCGACTTTCTATCTTGATAATATATATATATATAAAGATTATATAAAACTTTTTTTAATATAGGATTTTTTTTGCTGGAAAACATCTTCATCCTCGTAAAATCACAACTTTAATGTTCAAAACATACAACTTTGTGTTATTTTATCATCTTCTTATTTAGCACCAGAAGAAATATTACACTCTACACAACTGCAACCACAATAATAAACCAATTGTTAAATGTATACTGCGCTTTATTGTCTTTTTAAAGGCAGCTGTGCCTAATGAAGTGTCCCGTGAGGTCATTCACAAAAACACTTGGCAGTACGTGCATTTCTCCTTTTGGCCACATGAGGCGATCTCCCGCGGAAAGGAAGGAACACGGAAGCGAAGCCACGGCGGAAGTTGTGACGTGTCAAATGGACGCCATTTCCCGGAGTAAGGAAACGCCTTGAAGACGCCACAAGGTAAAAGCTACGTGTTAAGTGCTCAAGTCAAGAAACTAATTCAGCATCGCACTTCTTTTGCTTTGTGGTACGAAGAGCCGTGTTTTGTTATAAGCAAGGGGTAGCGTTGACGACAAGTGGCAGGACTGAGCGCCGAGGAGCTAAAGCTGCTAAGCGCTAACACAACCGGTTGGCTCACTTATCCGTAACATCGGTTAGTTTTCGGGCAATCGTTTAACCAATCCCCCTGAAAGCGTGCCGCCGAAATACATTCATTTATGACGTGATTTTATCTTGTTACGTGGCGACTTGATTATACAGCTGTCTACTTTATCGCTTTGCATTGCGCTTGTCTACGTGTAATTTGATACTTAACTCATTACATTACAACACAAACCGGTGCTAATTACACTTCTGCGCCGTTTTTACTACATTTGAAATTATTTAAAGTAGTCTTTACCTTTCCTTATTTTTAATGGTGCTTCCTGTTTTGCGATGTCATACACCACGTGCCCCAACCTGTGCATGTTATTGGCGAGGAGCGTCATCCACCTGTTGACAATGGGTGTTTTGTTTCTCTATAGCTGTCTAACGTGCAATCCCTTCAGCAGTAGCAGCCATGGGGAACATATTTGGGGGCCTGTTCAAATTTTTTGGCAAGAAGGAAATGAGGATCCTGATGGTGGGCCTGGACGCCGCTGGCAAAACCACCATTTTGTACAAGCTCAAGCTCGGGGAGGTTGTCACCACCATTCCAACAATAGGTAATCCGCATCAGTGTGTTTGTGTGTGCTCAGGGTAAAAACATTTGCGTGACTGCACTTTCTGCCTGGCAGGTTTTAATGTGGAGACAGTGGAGTACAAGAACATCAGCTTCACGGTGTGGGACGTTGGCGGTCAGGACAAGATTCGACCGCTGTGGCGCCATTACTTCCAGAACACACAAGGCACGTGTTTAGTCGTCACACTGAATCCCATTAACATGGCGCGAATGTGGTGCACACCGGTGTTAATTTTCTTGATGAAAAATGGTCGTCACAGTCAGCTAACCTTTTTTTTTTTGACGAAGACGAGACGATGACTAAATCGAAATGTATTTCCGGGTAGTAAGACGATCATGGAATGTGTTGACATTTTTGTCTACAAATAAAAATGAGATGTAAATGCCTGCCAGAGACGTGATCCAATAAGAACTAGTTTTGTTTGAAGAGGCAGGAGAAGTTGACGAGAACCAATCAGAACGTGTTCAGTCACGTAAGAGCTAGTTTGAGATTAAGTCCAGCAGCCGCGGGTGGCCACGTGTATTGAGCTATCGAAACAAAAAATAACTATCTATACTTTATCTATGGCCGCGAGTGCACTGGAATGCGCGTTTAGACAACCAACTGCAAGAGACAATTACCGTCCGGCCAATCCCTGCACAGGGTATGCATGTTATTAAAAATATGATTTGTATAGATTTCCTGTTTGCAAGTCCGGTGACTTTCCTGCAGTTTTGCTAACCCTCGTTGCCGTTTTGCATGAATAATTGTTCATAGAACAAGTTAGTGTTTTGGTGTTTGTCCACAGACTCACTCATCAAAAACATAACAGGAGTTGTATTCCTGCAAGCTGTATTTAATATTTTAAACCATTGCAACGTGCAGACATTGTGTGAAAATTAACACTGTGGGAAAATGGGCTGTACTGTACTTAATGGTATCAAATTAAAAAAAATGATTGCACACAAGTTAAAATTGTACCTACATATTTTAAAACAGTCCTAATATTAATTCATATCAATGTATTGAAGTTAAATCCAACTACATTTATTTTAAAATCTCTCTTCACAAGATTATCCGATGCGATTATGCTGTGGTGTGTGTGTGTGTTGTGTGGCCTGACCCCATCTTGACGTGCGTTTGTCACAGGTCTCATCTTTGTGGTGGACAGCAACGACCGAGAGCGATGCAACGAGGCTCGCGAGGAGCTCATGAGGATGTTGGCGGAGGACGAACTGCGTGGCGCTCTGCTATTAGTCTTTGCTAATAAACAGGTGAGTCATTTGCATGAATGAATTTTATTCGATGGCACTACAGAGTTTCCACCACGTGCACACGCATTAAAACGCAATAAAACCTCAACAGAGTGAGGTATAAGATTTATGCGTACAAACGCCCTAGCATGATAAATAGGGTTAACCTCCATGTAAGGTGCATCACAGTTTATTAGTTTATTATAAATTTAAAAAATGCACCGTGTTGTTGACAGGACCTTCCCAACGCCATGACGGCAGCTGAGATCACAGACAAGCTGGGTCTTCACTCCCTGCGTGACAGACAATGGTACATCCAGGCTACCTGCGCCACCAGCGGGGAAGGTCTCTACGAGGGACTGGAGTGGCTGTCCAACAGGCTGAAAAACAACTAACGGGCGCCTCGTACCTTTTTTACATTCTGCCTTTACTGAGCTGTTGTTACCACAGACGTACTGGACAATTGGTCCGTTCGGCTAAAGCTGACACGTTTGTATTTTATGTAAGAGTAATAGATTTTGGTAACGGGGCAGCTTTACTTGACTTTTTCTAGCGTGTTTGTTTGACTCTCTGGTTGGCCAATAAATGAGGGAAACGTAGAATTGGCTTTTCCCAGCAAACGTACGACCAATTAGCAAAAAAGATGCACTTCTGGGAGTTTCAAATGGCCAAATTATCAACCTCCAAAGCCGTTTCTCATTTGGTAAACACTGGAATATGTTTAATGCAGCATATCCCCTAAGATCTACCTGCTTTGTTTGTCGGAAAGGCATTTTCTTTTTCTATTCAGTCTCAGGGCCACATTTGCCTTAAAGTGCATACACTAACTTAAAAACCAACAATGCACAACAACTTATCACATGCCTTGTACTGTATACATTGTGTGACATTACATGTCGTGGCAGTCCCGAATGCCTTTTGGAAAGTGAAGTGAAGATTTTAAATTGCAATAAAGAATCTTTCTTCTACATTTCCTGCTTTGCACATTGTCAGGTTTGGTGTAAAGAGGAAGCTATAACATACCTTTACAAGGTAATGTGTTGCCTTTTTTTTTCTTTTTCTTCCCTCAATGTTACTGCACTGCTCTGAATACATCTGGGGGTGGGGGTGTTTTTGTGATTTGTAGCTAATGTTTAAATTAATCTATGGGTGTTGTGAGCTAATAAGCACTGTAATTAAAGTGAATAGATTCAAATATATCTGAAATGGATTTTTCTTTATACTGTACTTGTCTATGCAATAAAAGTTTCAATGTTATAAAGTTAACCATGAATGCAATTAATCCCTGAATGGATGTTTTTTTTTCTTAAATACTAAAACGTTTGCTTAAATTGGGGATATAAATATTTGTGAGAGACAAGTGTGTGCTTATTACAGAACATTATGGTATGTGGTGTGAAATGGATCCCCGCATACAGTTTGGCACTTCCAGATTTACCTTTTTTTTTTTTTTTTTAAATGTCATGACAACTCAAAAAGTTTTTTTGTTTTTAGGAGTTATGTAAATTCATTACATTTATGCAACACTTTGTTGATGCTCTTTCTGCAGCAATTACAGCCTTGAGTCTTTTTAGATGTCATGCCACAAGCTCGCCACTCTTACTTTTTGGGCAGTTTCGACCATTTGCAGAAACTTTCAAAGTCCAATCGGTTGGATGAGAAAAGATGGTGCACAGCCAATTTCAGATCCCTCCAGGGATGTTCAATCAGATTCAAGCCTGAGCTCTGGCTGGACCGCTTCAGGACATTCACAGTTGTCCTTAAGCCACCCCTTTGATATCTTGGCTGTGTGCTTAGGGTCGTCCTGTGAAAAGATGAACAGTCACCCGACTCTGAGGTCAAGAGCGATCTGGAGCAGGTTTTCACCAAGTATCTCCCTACATTGCCACATTCAGCTTTCATGTTGTCATTGAGGGGTGTTGTGTGTAGAATTTACATCCATTTTCCACAGTAACTAAACTAAGTTTGACACCCTTGTGATCACAACCTGACAAAACGTGGAGAAAGTCAAGCGCCATGTATACTTTCTGGATGCAATGTATATTTCAGTCTCTTCTGGATTGACTAACAGCTAAAGAAAAAAAAAAAGTGGCTGTCATAGCCGCCCTCATTCGGGGACCCAGGGGGGAGAGCAATGTGATGCCTGTGGGTATAGGAGAGCACTTACTGTTTGGCCTGAAGCAGCAAGTGACACTGCACAGGGAGGTAATCTAGAAGGGCATTCTTGTAGGTTGATTAGGCTGCTATGGTTCATGCAGCCAAGCCTATAAAATGGAGGTGGTGGCAAAGGGGCGGGGAGGACAAGTCCAGGGCTGCTCATAGGGAGGCTTTGTGTGGGCCGCTCTCTCCTGCTGCTCCATCAGCTCGGCTTGTGTGTGGCACGCTAACGCTACTCAGCTGTGTAAAAAAAGGGCCTGTCTGCCCCCCCCCCCCCCCCCCACCACCACTCCCATGAATGCCTTGCTCTTTTTTTTTTAAATGTACACCCCCCACAGGGGAACCCCCTCCTTATTCAGGGCACATGCAAACACAACGCTCTATTAGGAGCGTCCTATTACAAGGACGGCGCACCAGTCAGAGGTGTGAACCTTGAAGGGATTATACAACAGATTTTCCCATATAATAATGGAATGAAGTGAATTCATCTGTTTAAGACTCCAACTGCTACCCTACATAAATGATTAAACTGTACAGGCGACATTTGAACATAAGGATACCTAAACGACCAAACAATAAAAAAATACGAAACGCATTCACTGCCATTGATGGCTGTTGAATTCCAATATCCATTTTAACATGGAGGACTGGTAGCGAATGAGTTTTCAAATTTGAAGACACCTGACATAATGGACTTTGTTTGCTGAGCTCCTCTGGTCATTTTAGACGATATGCTTCTTGGCCACATCCTATTTAGTGGAAATTGTTGGGGAGCTTTTCTGGTTATTTAGGTTACTTTCTGATGGGTAACAATCCAGTTTTACAGTAGATTCAATAAGCAAAATTCCTGCTGAATGTAAACATTCAAAAACATTCTGATTTGTTTGAAGACACCTGACACAATGGATATTGTTCGCGAGCTTCTCTGGTCATTTTCATACTAGTTGTTACGCTTTTGGCTACACGTTATTCGGGTTAGCAGCTGCTTGGCAACATTGTACAAGGATATCCTAAACACTTTAATAAAAGTAAAGTAGTTGTGAAACTACTCACCCTTTGAAGGGACTTGACATAATGTTGGCGAGCTACGCTGCTCTTGATCAGGCTAGTCATTCGCCATTTTTCCACTCACGTTAGCACCTGCTTGGTAAAGCGACTTTGTGTATGTAACGTAACTGACAATCAATCAACAGTCTTTCATTTACGCAGTAAGTCACAGTTCCTGTTATATTGTTATTACTTTTCCTATTGTAGCCTGAGGTATCAAGTAATAAGACTTAACTAGGACTGATGTTAATAAAAACTAAAAACCAATAGCATATGTTATTTTGGAGGTTTATTCATTGTGTTTGTGGATAAAAAAAAAAAAAAAAAAAAAAAAAATAGTAATTGGGGTAATAAAAGCCTCCATTAAGTAAATGAAGTCTTCAGGAGCGGTCAAGCTTCTGAAGAGCGTCTTTATGAGCGGGTGGGGCCGGGCGGCGGGGAAGCACATTAGCTGTCCGAGTCTGTGTCGTGGCGTCGCCTGCGGCTTTGTGCGGCACCGCCAGAGGCCGTCTTGTGGCCCGAAGGGTTACGGGGGACGGGGGACCCCCCGTCGGAGGAGTCCGTGTCGTGGCGCTGCTGTCGATGATGGGGGCGGGGGGGCTGCCGCTGTGCCTTTGGTCCCCCACTTGAATGGCTGTCATGGGGTCTGGCTCCACTCTGACTGTGGTATGATGGATTAGGATGGTGGTGGTCCTTTCGGGGCCTGAAGAGCAACGGACAGCAAATAATCGGACTGCGGCTTCGCATAATGCAGGAAAACCCAACCAACCAAACGCAATTGCTACAGTACATTTTGTGGTGATGCCGCTGTGCTTGCTCCAGTCTTAGTTATTGGATCACTGCATTATGTGTATAATGATAATAGTAGCGCTTTTTGTCCCCCTGCTCTTTCTGCACTTTGACTATACGTACAGTTGCATCTCAATGAACCAGCTAAAACAAATGAATAGGAATTAGTAGAAGACAATTTATTTCAGTAATTCAACCCAAAAAGTGAAATTCATTACATAGATTCACTACAGAGTGAAATATTTCATGATTTTATTTTTATTTGAATATATATTTCGTTGTAATTATTGCTTACAAGCTAAGGAAAACTTCAAATTCACCATCTCTCGACATTGGAACATTAAAGAAGAAACTATCAAAATGACTTGTCAGATTATCACAGAAATTAGGGACGAATTGGCCATATGTGTGTGTGTGAAAAATACATTTGTTTGTAATGATAAAGGCCTACTTTCTAAAAAAAAAAAGAATAAAATCAAGTATATAAACTTTGCTTTTTTTTCAAGGGCATCCTGTTTATGTATGTATATGTTTTATTTATAAGTGAAAGGCCCAATCTAAATTTTAAGTTATTTTCAATTCATGACTGGCCCCTCTGCAGTTAAGTAAAAGCCCTTTTTGCTCTTTTGGAGCGCTTCAGACTTAAATTTCCACACTTTGCAAGGTGAAATGAGTGACGTCTTAGCGCCCTCTAGTGTAGCTTTTCTCTTCATCCCAAATGTTTGGGGTGACATACACGAGTGGAGGTAACCTGTGAACATGAGTTGACGGCTAGTCTTGCAAAAAAGAATAAGGTGTCATAAAATATACCCAACCTCTTTCTGTGGTCTTCCGAATCCGAAGAGGACGAGTCGCTTCTCTGCCTCTTCTTTCTCTTCTTTTTCTCCTTCTTGCTCTTCTTCTCTTTCTTTTTCTTCTTGCTCTCGTCACTAAAACGGTTAAAAGGAAAAACAAAAGCAGTGAAGAGCCTGACTGGGACTACGAAACACATTTGTTTCCAGCCAAACTGATGGACACAAAATTAGGAGTTCCGATATAAGAGCTGCATTAAAATGGCAAAGATAACGCTCAACACTGGAAACAAATGTCTATTATTGCGGTTGCACACCCCTGCAAAAAAATGAATGACGATAATACTGCAAAGAACATTGTTTTTAGAACAAGCAGAGTTTCTCGATTACGCAGACGTATCTAATGTAGTTTAGTACGAATGCTTTCTTACCGTTGCTTTAGCTCCCCTTTTTCTGAAATCTCTGACGACTTTGCTGTTGAGGTTTCCGGACGATTCGCAGTCTTATGGTGCTGAAATTACCATTAAGTTAAATGTTTTCTTTTTTCTCTCTTATGCTCTATTAAGCTCTAGATAATAAAACCTTCCGAATGAACATCCAAATGTGAGGTAGCAATGTATGTAACGAACCTTCCAAAAGTTGAACCAAACCTTAAAACGCCAAGAAAATCATCACGTGTGACATGATGTGAGACTTGAGCTCAGTGAGCAGATTGAGTCCGCAATTGTTGAGCTTTTTTTTCCCCCCCTTAAGGGTGCCAGTGATGGCAAAGAGGAAAAGCGTGATCGTGACCACACAACTGAAAACGACTTACTGCTCAGTACAATTCATGAAATACCAGTTACATACACCAATTCATTTGACCAAGCAGATGATAATGTAATTACACTTAAAAAGTCAAAACTGCATAACATTTAATCCCAATTCCAAAACCATCTACGTTATTTGTCTGCCAGGGTCAGTTGCTTTACTCTACCGTAGTTTTATTACCGTGGTTTACTTCTCTTCGTGCATGAATGACAGTTAGAAATGTTAAAATGACTTAAAACCTCCCATCTACAGTTCTAAAGGCTTTAAGACAAATGATTTCCTATGGGAACAATGTGGAAGTCAACCCATCTCAGGGAACAGACGGTGTTCAATTTTGGCGGTTTCACGCTACATAACAAATACGCGTCAGTGTTTGTGTGCTGATTTACAGTAAAAACTGGCAGCCCCATTTTAACAGCCTCCTTCTCCTTCTGGGAGAGAACCACTTTCCGTGAGCCGGCGCTGCAAATGGAAACATAAACACACAATCAGAATTAAGGGAAGAACAACACAGCGCTCGTGTGCGATAAGATGCTTGTTGAGGTTGAATATCAAGAGGAACATTGTTAATGGGGCACAAATAGAACTGGGAAGTGGCTAGAGATGAGTTGTAATTTTGCAGTGCACTACTAAACCATCAGAACAACTCGTTCAGTGAGTAGTGGTTTAAATAGCTTTTTTGAAAATACTCTACTCCATTTACATAACAGCCTTAAAAATATTGTCATATTAAGAAGACAAAATATATATATATATATATATAATAACCTGGAGCTTCCCAATCCCGAGAGTCGATCCACATTCCTTTCTTCACCGTCGTCGTCTTCTCTCCTACAAATATCTGCCAAGTCCTGTGAGAATGTCAGCCATTTGGCTTATTTGATTTCTTCAAAATGGCTTGCCTTAATGGCTTTGAGGTGAAACACAGTTAAGTACCTCTTTGGTCAGTCCAGTGGGTTGTCTCTTTATAACCTTGTGTCCTCTATATTGACATTGACAATCAGTATACTTTACACTTTGAGACATTTTCTTAAGCAATAAGACTGGTGGCAGACTTACAAGGCAGCCATCAATGCATCGTGTTCTGCAGCCTTGACAGCGGCGAGCTCCTCCTCTTTGGTCCGGGTGCGCCCACTTTTGTCTCTAGCGTACCACGTCAGATCTTTGCCTTTTTGCCATCGACCCACTGGAGCCATTAGAGAATTTCCTGCAAGACAGCACACAAACACAAGAGAGTGGAAAACGATTTTTTCCCCCACGGCAGAAATACGGGGTGTCCTCTGTTTACGACGGAGATCCGTTCTGACAGCGCCAACGAACCTCAAATTTGTACGTAAGTCGGAACGCGCCGTAGTCTATGACTAGCCTACGCTAACACAGTATTGAAGACATACTTACAATTACATGTAATATGTAGATCAGTAATTTACCCGAGTGAGAGATCAGGGGTGCCATGGGAAGTTTGTTACTTCATTTGTCTGAAAATTATGATTTGTTATTCTCAATTAAATACATCACTGTTTATCTAGCTCCGCAACTGATATATAGTGATAGGCAGAACGATGAAATCATCTTCCATTAGTGAGGATAAGCGGTACGGAAAATGGATGGATGGATGGATGGATAGATGGGAGAAAGTACAACAACCCTGTGTGTCCACCTGTTGTCATTCAAACAACAGAAGAATGCATGGCTTCCAGTGCCAATATTAGCTTTGTGTTTAATTAAACAGGCCAGTTATTTTGTGAGTAAATTGAGACTAGATCATCATTATTTCAGTATTTATACTTTTTGTTCCGATTTTTTTGTAAAGTAAAATAGGTGCCTTGGTTCCAAAGCTTGGGCACACTGATGTAGATATCGCCCCCTTCAGTATGTATTTTACATGTATTTGATATTTTTTTAAAACATGGCGTGATTGCGTTTACAAATCGGATTACAATCTCGACAGCCCTAAACCACTTATCTTGTGCATATTTTAAATATTTCCGAATATCCTGAAATAGTGGTACATAATCCAACTCAACCGCAGTGTTTACATTCAAATCACTTGATGCTGTATTTCGCAAACGCGGTGGCCTTCCACGCATGTTGACATAGCA